>NW_026899202.1:600000-763200 GCF_033153095.1 Gastrolobium bilobum
AAAGTCCCCATATTCAAATATATGCATAAATTTTGTATGTTTTATGCATTAAATATAATTTTTGTTATTCATCCCTTAAGCATAAATTAAAGATTAAAAATATAATATACTATTTACTTTAAATATTTAAAATAAACTAAATATATTTAAAAAATTGATTAATTTGTTTCCTTGATTCTTTAACGTACATCATTAAGTACTTAACCAAACCCTAAAAAATGCCATTATTATTCTTTATTTTTTAAATAATTCGTTTCTCCAATGCTATTATTTCTTAAAAAAAATGAAGAGATAAAGCGGTAGAATTTATAAATGGGACATTTACCCCGGGGAAAAATCATTTTAAAATTGAGAACAAATATTACTAATCAATTTGTAAAAATGCCAAAAAAAGGGGGGCTAATTAATTTTACTTTGTCCTCTCTCTCTTTTAAAAAAATACCATTTTTCTCTCCTTCCCAAACTATATACCAATTTGCCCTTGTTTTGACACTTATTTGAGTGAGTTATTCGAGTACAAGGTTCTTGTACTTGGAAGCTATGATACACGGATAGGGGTGAAACTGGGCCGGGCCGGCCTACAGGGGCTTACGGCTCGGCCTACATCAGGCTATACCTGACTAAGTATATTTTGTATAATAGGTCGGGCTTGAGCTTTAAAAAAGCATGTTTAATAAAAAGGCCATAGGCCCACTTTCAAAAGGCCGGGCCTATAAGCCTACATGTCGGCCTATATTGTACTATTTATTTTAAATAAAATAAAAGAGTAAGTATGCCTTGAAGAAAAAATAAAAGATATAAATTTAATCAATTACAATTATTTATAACTTAATTATATTTGATTATATTTTAATAAAAATCTTACTTTATTTCTTATATAGGAGGAACCAACATCTCAACATGTTAGATTGTTTATATGAATATATTAAAAAAAAATTGGGAGAGGTTATGCTTACTACAAGCATCATGATGCATTTGTTCGATTCATGTAGTTATTTTAATTTACATAGTATGGATTTGTTTGTTGAATCTGATGAAATATATGTTATTTAGTTTGAGCATTTTGCTTTTGAAACTGACTTAAATGCATATTGTATGAGTTTTTGTTATGATTCATTATTCTGTTTGGACGTTGAAATTATGATTTTTGGTGTAGCAACAGAATTTGAGTACTTTGTAAAGTTGATTCATGGTTCTGCTTGGAAGTTAAAAATTAACAGGCTAACGGGCCAAGCCAGGCCATATGTTTTTTTATAAATGGGCCAAGCCAGGCTAACAGTTACACTCATACTAAGCTTGGGCCAGGCCAAATTGAAATTTTTTGACGTAGGCTTGGGCTTTTCAGGGCAAAGCTTGGCCCAGCCCAGTCCACTTTCACCCCTATACACGGACACTTCAAGAAAATTTGATGTGTTGTGTCCAACATTTTCTGATACTCCCTGACACTTTAATATTTCCTGATATTCTAACACGTGTTGCACAGACTAAAAAAAGGTTCAAAGATTGCGTTGCTTTTTTAGTTTCAATTATTAAATTCGTTGGAGTACGATTATCATTTTATTGTGTTTAATATAAATATCTCGGATATCTTATGTTTTTTTGTAAAATTGATGGGTAATATAAGTTTAGCTTCATTTTTTTTGTTAAATTATTGAATATTAAATATAATATATATTACATATATAAAAAATATTAATTAATATCAAAACGTGTCCTAACGTGTCAAAATTCAACATTTTTTAAAATTAAAGCGTCGTATCCCGTGTTCTGTGTCGGTGCAACATAGCTTGAAAGCCCAGTCAAATCATTATTCCAAAGCTTAATCAGGCCTTAATCCAAAACCAATGAAGACCATATTCGGATCACGACCTAAAGACAACATATATCCTATGCAACGTCAAACCATTTCCCCCATTCTATATTTTGAAGATGAGTTGAATATATATCTATTGCTTGGCGAAAAGGGGTAATGCAATGTGTAGTTTTGTTTCCTATGACAAATTATCTCTAAAGTTGTTGCAGGCTTTTGATAACAATGTTACGCATGGAAAAAAAAAATCCTCACTTCATTTCATAAGATACACAAAAAAGGAGTGACATAATGCTATTAATGAAGAATTAAAGGATGTCGAGAAAAACCAAATTTGGGACAATGTGGACCTCCTGGAAAGACATTTGTGAGATGGAAGTGGACCTTTACAACTAAATATAATGAAGATGGAAGCATCAACTGTTACAAGGCCAGATTAGTAGCAAAATGGTTTAACCAAACCCAATAAATTTATATTCAAGAGACCTTTGCACTTGTGACCCAATTCATAACTGTTAAAATGTTACTCTCTTTAGCAGTATGACAAGATTAGTCCCGATTGCATGTCAAAAATACCTTTTTGGATGGAGACTTAGAAAAGGAAATCTTTATTGGGAATTCTCACGAGGTTAAAAATATCAAGGGTCTTAAGAAGGTGTGAAAGATTCTCAAGTCCTTGTATGGCTTGAAGCCATCTCCTAGAGTTTGGTTTGACAAATTCACTTCGATTGTCAAAACACAAGGATGCTAGCAATGTCAAATATGGTCATATCATATTTGTAAAGTTTGGACCACACAAAAATGTAACTATCTTGATTATTTATGTAGATGATATTGTAATCACTAGAGAATGGTTTATGAAAGTTTAAAAAGGTTCCTAACTTATGTATTTACTTTCTTGGTATGGAAGTTGCAAGAACAAAAAAGCCATTTCATTATCTCAAAGGAAGTACACTTTAGATTTGTTGGAAGAAATTGGGATGTCGGGATGTAAACCAGCATATACACAAACGGAAATTATAAAAATAATCTCATCCAAGACAAATTCCAATTTCATCTATGAAAATATACATTTTGAACATAACTTAGTTCAAATGTCGCTAAAAAAGTGCAATAATTGTTAGATTAATCTCAAAGACTTGGAATTGGTCTCCAAATATTTTGAAAATTCGAGGCTTGATCCAGAGAAAGTTAAAAAAAAAATGTGATGAGTTATTTGAGATAATAATTCTCAACTAAAATCTATACGAAGCTAAATAGAATGTAACCAGAAAGATTTAGGTAAATCTTAATGTAACAAAAAGTTGGGCTTCCTCCTTCAATGCTAAGCCCAAGTCCATTGAGGAATTTTCTAAAATCCCTAAACTCTAGATATCACCTCGTCTATATATTCATTAGTTGGGGTGGAGGCCAGTGGCGGACCCAGAAAATTATATGAAGGGGGGCGAAAATTTAATAAATTCAACTTATAGAATTTTAAATAAAATATAATTTAACAAGTATACTAAATTGACGAATTTAACACAAATTACTTCATTGCCATGTGCCATGTCAACAATGAAAAGTAGGAGAATCACAATCTTAAACCAAAAAACATGTACAACGGTCTCAAGAGATGCACCCATTAAATAATTTTAATAACAAATATAATCACATAACTAAAATAAATCTGAAAAGAGGGGGAAGCTCGTAGAACCCAACCTAAAACTAACATCATAAAGTTCCATAATGCCCACATCACTACAGACCCATATACTTATGTTGGTTTTTGAGCATTCGAACAGCATGAAACTACAAAAAGATCAAAACTTTACAAAGAGAAAGTGAAAATACTCACAACAGGAAAATGGGTATCAAGCTTCTTTCTCATGCTAACAGATTTTGGGTATCTAATGAAGCAAAAGAAGGAGACTCAAAAAGTGAAGTCGAAAGCTTTGAACAAAAAGACAGTACCGATCATCAACAAGATGAAATCAATGCAACTCATTTCAGATCCAAAAGGCACACAATACTAGTTTTGTAAAGTAACCCACCAGTTATGAAAAATGAAATATACTATGTATTTTTTTGGGGATGTTGACATTTTTTTTTCAGATTTTAGAGGGGGGCGGTCGCTCATGCACGCCCCCCATGTAGGTCCTCCCTTGGTGGAGGCTAGGTTAGAGAGAAAAATTTGAGAGAAAATTATTTGAAAGATTTGAGAGCAAAACTTTAAGCTTTTTATTTGAGAGATCTCTAGAGAGAGTTTGAGTGAAACATTTCCGGAGTAGTTTGATTATCACCATTGTTGGAGAGGTTGTGTTAACCACCACATTGGTGTATTTTGATTATTTGTATCCATTATTTTCATAGTGGACGTTTGATCTGGACTAGGTCTGTGAGTTTTTACTTCTTCATTTGTGAAGGTTTTTTCCACGTAAAATATGTTTGTGTTCTCTTTCTCTCTCTCCTGTTTGTGTTTTTGTTTTCCGCTGCGCTGCCTGACCTGGTGAAGTTCAGGTCAAGGTAATTGCCGAGATCCGAGATCTAGGAACTTGTTGATTGACTTCCGCGAAAAGGCTGCTTAGCGGAGTTTGAGGGAACCGAGTTCATGGGAAAAGTATTTTTCCAAGCCGGAGATAAAGTTATCTCCAGTGAGCCCAAAACGACGTCATTTTGGGTTTTAAGATTAAAAAATTATAATAATAAAGACTAATATAACCCTGTAATAAATTAAAATTACAAAAATACCTTGATTTTCGCTACAAAACGACGTTGTTTTGGGCTCACCGGAGATAATTTATCTCCATTGACTTGAGAAATCCTTTACCCAATAATATTACTTTCGAAAAATAAACTTAATTTTACTTTTTTATGCGCTCATCTAATAAAACATTGTCACGGTTTTTACATTATTTAATTTCTCAAGTGGATGTTATACCAAAATATTACAAATAAATGACCAAAATATACATTATTTTTAAGGAGGTTATACTCATCATCCTTTTTTCTTATCATATCTTACTATTAATTTTGTTATCGTTGGATCAAAATTAAGTCATTAGTTACAAAATAGCATGAAGTAGGATTCATTAATTTAAATTTGATCTAACAATATAAAATTGATTATAAGAGGTAGTAAGAAAAAAGTGGCAAAAAAAACCTAGGAAAAATATTTTTCGAGTAACTGGAGATAAAATTATCTCTAATAAACTCAAAACGATGTTATATAAGAATTGCAAAATTAAAAAATAAAATGATAAAAATTATTATAACTACGAAATAAATTAAAATTATAAAAATACTTTTTTTCTCAACTCAAATCGATGTCGATTTAAACTCACGAAAGATACACTAAACCCTATGCCCATTTTTAATAGTTAGTTAATGTATCATTTTTATATTTTGTTGTTGTGTAAATTAAATATTTCTCCGTTCATTGCCTCGTTTCGTGTTAGCTTTCTGCAACATTGGCAGCACCGCTTCCTTCTCAGTAGAAATATTTTTATGGGAATTCTTCAAGAAACTTTGACCGGCAGAAAAGATTTAGATTAGTAAGGAAGAAATCAAAACCATAACATCTTATTTATTAATTAGCGCATTCATACTGTTCAGAAATTGAACCCTACCACGGCGACCAATCCAGTGTAATTAGCAATTTGAACCAGAATCTAACCAATGATAACAACCAATTTGAACGTAATTATAGTCCTACACAGTGTTGTCGTGCCAAGATGTTATGTTGTGATTATTACGATTTAATTTTTTATTTTATATTTTTGCCCTCTGTCCTTCTTTTCCTTGTTTGTTAAGCATTATTTGAAAGGGTAAAGAGTCTCTAGCTAGGGGCTCCAGAGATAGTGTCTCTATCTCTTGTGATTATTGGAGCCATCCAAGATACCTAAAGTGTTAGTAAAAAGATAGTTAAAGTTATTTTTCATTAGAGTATTGGTAGTTTGGTACCCCCATCCTACATAACCTACAGAGCAACCCCTTTTTCTGAGATGCTTGCGGAGTTGTTGAAGAGGAAAGTTAAAACAAGGATAGATTTGAATCAAAGACTATATGAATGAAATTACTTCAGGAAAAAGAATCTTACACGTCTTAAAAATATAGTAGTAAAAGAAAAAAAAAAAAAAAGTAACTCGTATTGCTTCTTTTTTTTTAAAATGGTTGAACCTCAATTATAGATGATTGTAGATGGCTGAAAAGTCATGACTCATTTTCGTTTTATTATTTGATAAAAATGATAAAGATCTCACCCACTACAGGATCACATGCGTTCTACTTAATCAAAAATAAAAATAGAAATGGAAAGATAATTCCCTTTATTGTCCTACATGATTGAAGTGTGGAGAGAGCATCACATGGATTCTTATTACATATAAAATGCTATCATAATTTAAAAATAAATATTAGGTGCGATATGTGGAAAATATCTGAGATTTGCGATACATGGTACTATGGTAGTACTGAAGTTGTTTAGAAGTGTGACTACCCAAAAAAAAAAAACTTTGTTAGGAAGTGTCAAAAATAGAAAAATGACACGAGTCAATAATATTAATGTTGGTGACATGGAACGATACTGAAATCACCTTAATTATTTGAAAGGAAATTTCCCAAATGTAATCATATAAAATTATCAAAAGCAAATTTTTTGTTAATATAGTGTCGATGTTATATTAACTTTTGACAATACTTGCACTGTCATTGATAATATTGATTTTGGTACTATCTTATTGAAGGAATGTTATACAGAGCCGCTTATAAAGGTGCCAGGCAACAATACTGAATTTGTTGTAAAAATGTTTAGAAGGTTTGAATTTTTAAAGGAACAGTTGTAAGAGCTGTGTAGGGTCAATATTGACACAAGTGTACAATTTTCTAAGAATAAATTTTTGGTGCAACACTTATATTGAGATTCAATACAACCGACTAAATCACAGTGCAATTATTACACCAAAAATTTATTTTTTTTCTAAAAGAAATAACTGAATTTTACTTGTGTTTTACCCCATATATGGGGAGTGAGGCAATTATTTTATTTTATTTTTGGTAAACTAGGCAATTATTTTCAAATACGGGCTAAATGGGCTAAGCCAAATTAAGTTTTAGTTTAAAATTTTAAATTGATTAGATTTACATCAAATATTTTGATTTTGGTTGGCTTATAATGTGGTATAGGCTAAATTATAGACTTAATCTTTTCTGTATTTAAAAATTCAAGAGACTGACTAAGACCTATTACCTTTGTTCTTTCCTTGGGACAGACATGTCTAGCCCAGTTAGGCTAGTACGTTGGTATCGGATCTGATGTCCTCTCCAAGGTATCTATGAGAGAGATACCCTTGAGTCGGGAAGATCATTGTGCACAGGATACAATGATGGCGTTAGCCAATGGGGTGTGTGTGCACAGTGACAGCATAACAATTAGAGAGAGAATGTGTGTACCTTTTAGGATTTGCCCTGGTATTTATAGAGGTTACCTGCAGATAGCTTGGATAGCTATGCTGACACATCAAGTGGGTAGCTATGCTGACACATCAAGTGGATAGCTGTGCTGACTCATCAGCTTTTGGATTGCCCCTTGTTGGGCTTGTTACTTAATGGGCCCATCGTATGGGTTCATAACAACCTTATTTAAGTTTATCAAGCCATCAATATTCACCAATAATTTTAAAAATAAAATTTTTATTTTATTAATTAAAAGTATTTTAATAATTATTTCTTTTATTTTAATTAAAATATATGATACAATATAGGTTCCACCTTTTTAAAAGTCCAAACTTGGCTATTTTATTAAATATCCGGTTTGACATAAGTCAGGCTACAGGTCCTGTAATTAGGGGTGTAAATAGGCTAGGCCGGCCTACAGGGGTCTACAGCCTAGTATATATTAGGTCAGACTTGGCCTATTACAAATAGTAAAATAGAATACGCCTAGACTTTTAAAAAAAATCTATTTAGAAAATAGGCCATAGACTTTTTTGTACATGTCAGGCCTATAAGCCTACAGGTCGGCTCATATCATATTATTTATTTTAAATAAAATAAATAAAATAATGATTTTATTTATTTTAAATAATTAAGTAATATCATTTTAGTTATTCTTTTAATTGTTAAATGTTTAATATGCTTAATCAGGCTAACAGGCATAGACCAAGGCTTTTATTTTTTAAATATAGGTCAAGCCAGACTTATAATTTAAGACTTATAATTTAAGTTGCGATCGAATGGATTCTTTTGCAATATCAGTTATGCCGCTCGATTGCAATGGAAGACATAGTGGAAGATTTTGATATCATTTGATAAGAACCGTTGGATGTACCACCCAAAAAACTAGCTTAAAAGGTATGAGTGTTCAAGGCCTCATACACTTCACATTAATTACCCATACAACCAATATGGAACTCCAAGTCAAATGATCCATCGTTTGCTTGTCCATTGTCCCATACAATGTCGAAAGCATGAAATTTCTATTTAGAAACACAACATATATTTATGTTGTTCATATCTTGTGATTCCTATTCGATCTAAGTGATGGCGGTTTGTCTCATAATAAAATCTTGAACAACATGCAACCTTCTTACATGAAAACAAGCAGACAGGACTTTTAGTGATGGGTGGGTAGCATTGACCCTTTATTGGGAGTTGATCAAATTGAGTCTCATGGTGCCGGGACTCATCAAATTCTGTATTTGATCCTGTCAATAATTTGGGTGTAATGCGAGCATGGGCATAGCCACTAAGGGTCAAGCCAAGCTTACACCAGC
Organism: Gastrolobium bilobum; assembly: GCF_033153095.1. NCBI lineage: Eukaryota > Viridiplantae > Streptophyta > Magnoliopsida > Fabales > Fabaceae > Gastrolobium > Gastrolobium bilobum. Next base: position 608,563 of record NW_026899202.1, read on the forward strand.
ATCTTCTTTTTCACATAATCTAAAAAAGCTCAATTTCCCTCTTTGTTTAACAATGAAAAGTTATGTACGAATCTTCAATTTCTCTCTGGGGCCAGTTATCGTAATCTTACGTGGGTTGAAAAGAAAAACTTATTATAGTCCTAACACAGTAACATGGATTCCTTTACACAAATCAGTGACTAATTACCAAAAAGAAGAGCCAGTCCTTGAGCTTATCAAATTTGGGATGACAACTCATATCGGATAGAAACATTCTCAAGACCAAAAAGGTAAGGTGGGATGAAAATAGCCTTTGTTTCGTCGGATCAAGCATGCAAGTTTGTGAATCTCCTTTGATTCCCCAACCTCATTCCATTGAAGTCCCTTTTACGTAAATTGAACTATTTAGCTTTTGTTATTTGTGTAAAGCTTTTAATTTCACAAATAATGTTTTGGATTAAAGACTTTATTCAATGTTAAATTATTTTATTCTAACTTCAAATAAAAATAACTTAGTAAGATATTTAATTATATAAAATCTATAAATAAACTATCAATATAAACATTTGAGTATTTAATATTTGAATTAATAATAATAAAAAAAACACTCAGCTCTAAGAAAATTCATCTTTCTTCGATATATATGGTTTATATACAAATTACATTGGGAAACATACTCCTCAACCTCCGATAAGCTTTTGTTCATCGGGGTGGCATCTTTCAAGTACTTACAATTAGTAAAATTTACAATTGCAAACAAAAGCTAACATCTAAACTCTTAGACACTATCGCAAAATTTACCACCCATTCTGTTCTGAACAGCTTTCACTGCAGCAACTCTAGCAGCAGTGGCAGCCCTGTTTGCAGCGATTACTGCTTTGTTCACCTGGTCATCCTTCCGCTGAAGGTTTATGGCATTTTCTGCTGTTTTCCTAGCAGCCTACAATTTGACCCCCCAAAAAGAAAACATGTGTGAGAAACAGCACTATCATTTCTAAAGGGATTATAATTATAGGAAGAAAGGCAACAATAACATGTCATATTAAATGTTAATTAAGGCCAAAAAAAGTGAATGTTAATCACAAAATACCTGAACTGCTCCAAGGATAGCATCAGTTGGTGGTAGAGAGTGCTTGAGGTTGCCAGCATCCCATTCACCACATCTTCGGTCACCGTTTCGAAAAGTATACACACCATAACCTTGCCTACGACCTTCATGCCATGCTCCCTCGTAACAGTGGCCATTGGCAAAGTGATAGACCCCAAATCCATGTATTTTGTCTCCAAAATACTCTCCAGTATATCTATCTCCATTTCTACAGAAAAATATAGCATAAAGTGGGCTTATTTGGTAAAAGTAACCAAAAAACCAGAACCGTCTATAGTCTATTATAGCTTTTCCCAATAAACTATACTATAGCGAATAGTCAATGGACATTAACAAGGACTTGAAAAGATACCAATTTATGATTTAATTTTTGTCAAACAAAGTATTGTTGAACAAGAGACATGGATCAATGTTTGAAATATAAGAAAATTCAGCAACTTAGACATCCAAAGTCTTCAATACACAATTAATTTCATTGACACACAAACGCATAGGAGGATATAACTGCAACTTGGTACTCCAACAAAGCCTCGTTTACAAATCTAAAGAAAGACAATCATGGGGGACAAAACAGGAAAAGATTCAATCACGCAACATCAGAAAATCAATCCAAAAATTAACAATGAAATCTAATTGAATTTTGAAAACTAAACACCCTATTTCATCGATGAACATGGATCAGAAAAACTCACCTAAAATGATAACATCCGAGTCCATGCTTGACGCCATACTTAAACTCACCAACATAAGAGCTTCCATCAGAACAGGACTGAACTCCCACACCATGACTCTGTCCATTAAACCATTCACCAGCATAAGAGTCTCCAGTATAGAACTTATAAACCCCATAACCATGCCTCAAACCTTGCCTATAATGACCCTTGTAGCGGCTACCCCTGGCCCAGCTCTCAATTCCATATCCATCATACCTTCCTTCAACCCAATCACCCTCGTATCTACCACTCACAAAGTAATGATAAACCCCACTCCCATTACACTTCCCTCCGTGAAACTCACCCTCGTAAAAATCCCCATTGCTATAAAACTCCACCCCTTCCTTTGCAATCCCCTTCTTCTCATTTGAGTCCTTTCCCACCCCAGTCGTTGAACCGGTTTCCCCGATGAACCACTGAACCGGTTTCGCGCTACCCTTTGAAGAAAAACCGAGCCTTTTCAGGTTCCCGTCCCAGGAATGTTTCAGAACCGAAACGCTTCTTTGGATCAAGACCTTGTTTCTGTTCACTAAGTAGAGCGCCACGGCGACAAAAATCAGCACAAGCAACACGTTCTCCGTAGTGGATAGTGCCACCGCTTGGGTTCCCAGATAGAAGAAGTAGACGAGGTAGAAGAAAAGCGAGCAGGCGCTGAAGAAGCCAAGAACCGGAGCGGCAGCGACGAACCGGGTCGAACCGGGTTTATTGGTCTTGTTCTTCCTCTTCTTGTACCTGTTCTTCTCGCCTTCCTCTTCGTCGTGAAAATCGTCTTCGTTGACCGAAGAGAGGCTGTGAACGGAGGATCGGGTTGTCGGAGAAGAACAGCGAAGAAGCGAGGATTGGGTTCGGGTGAGCTTGGTTTGGCTCTTCTTCTTCGGAGCTTCCATTGTTGTTGTTTTTTTTTATGGGACCCACACAGAGAGTCTTCAATTCAATCACCGGTAGCGTGAGATTCTCACCACGACGGTTGTTGTTCCCGGTGGCGCCGGCAACATCTCAGGCCACGCACGGTGGCGCACAGCACAAACCAGTGGGAACACTAGGAAACGTCGAAGGTTTTTGTTTTCGTTTTCTCTTTTTTTTACTTTAACTGATTTTGTGTTCTTCGTTCGAATTCAAAGTGAGAGAGAAACAAAACCAGAGTTCGCAGGTTACGATGCAGCTTTTGATTTGAGCCTTGAGTGTTTGTATAGTATATATATACACGGAGAATTGAGAGGTGACGAATTGTAGTAGGAATCATTATGGACCGTTTGATGAAGATCACACGGTGAATGTTGATTAGGGGTTTTTGGCCGTGCGATTGTGGAGAAGTGGTCGTGGTGTTGACGGGAAGATACGGATCAGCACACCTTTTTTTTTTTTATGATTATTATTTTTTTTTTCAAATTTAGTTTAGATAGGAAATATCATACCGCGTGACTCGAACAGTTAGATTTAATTTTAGCCGCATGGCTACTCACCACTGATCATCGTCATGGAGATTCCTGATCTCATAGGGGTTTTAATTCAGGAGCGTTTCGCATAAGGTATTTACTAGTTGATTACCTGTGCGATGCACGGAGAAAAAAAAAATCGGTTTGTTTGTCCCGTAAATGAATTAATAAGAAAATCGATTTGTTCGTATGACATAAACGTGTAACTTTAAAGGTAGGAACAAAAAAAAGAATATAATAATTTAAACACACTAAATTTCATGGTTGACAGCAAAATCTCCATTAAAAAAATATAAATGTCATGTTGACAGCAATATAATAAGAAATATGCCCAACCGATACTCACAACAGTCGTAAAATATCGTCCTCCATACACTATTGGTATTTGCTGCTGTTTGAAATGAATCATAAACAATATATAAATAATATTTGGAAAAGAAAAAATTATTGAAGAGAATTATATAGTTTAGGCAGATGAATAATTCAGAATTACAATGAAAAACCTTTGACTCTGAAAAATGACAAGGGAATAATATACTGATTGTGCCTCGAATACTGAATCTGCATAACAATAAAAAATTAGCAGAAAAATAGGCATAACAACTAAAGGAAATCAACAAAGAAGATTAAAAAATATTTTCTGATAAAAAATTGAGATCTTACCTGATACCAAATAACAATGTTATCTCTTTGTAGAAATAACCAAGTATACTACACTAAACTTTGAAATACTTCCTTGTAGACGATTTTAAAGGTAGTATTTGTAACGCAACCATTTTCATCAAGTATCAACATCTTCAATTCATGTCTGCTCTTTACTCTAGATAGTGCCACATATAATTGCCCATGAGTGAAGACAGACCTAGGAAGATAAATGCCAACATGAGACAGCGACTGTCCTTGACTTTTGTTGATAGTCATCGCAAACGAAACTACCAAGGGGAATTGTCTTCTTTGGAAGTTTACTGGAAATGTATGACCCGATGGGCTGATCGTCATTCTAGGGATTAACACAGTATCTCCTATATTGTTTCCTGTAAGAACAATTGCCTCAACAACATGATTCCCCAACTTTGTAATAAGTAATCTCGTACCGTTGCATAAACCTCTTGATTGATCAATATTTCTCAATAGCATCACCGGTACTTTAACCTTCAAAGTTAATTTATGATCAGGAATCCCCGAACATGAGAATGTATTTAAGATATCAGGGGAGATTTCGCCATCCTCAAGAGATGAATTACCGTCTTGTTTCAAAACCTTATCTGAACTCAATAATGTCCTTTCTTCACCCGGAATCACAGCCATTAGGTGCTTGTTTAACATGGCAACATCGGACAATTTAGGAGTCAGAAGAGCACGTTCTTTAAAGAAAGTAGGATCTAATATATTATCCATCAAATTCGGGTAAACAAAATCAACAATATCTGAAAGTGGATCTTCTGAACCTTTGATCAACAATTCATCTGGAATTGTTATAATAGATTCTCCATCAACATCATCCACAAGATCACCATCTCCTATTTTAAGCAGCCACTCAGAAAATTCTTTTATTTCCAACATATTATTAGTGCTACTTCCAGAATTGAGACGCATGTTCTTGGTCAAAGATAACAGATGACAAAAAAACTCAGTGTGCGGAAATGACAGTGCCGTATTCGAATTGCAGGGTGAAATTAAGAAACATTTGACAAACGTCATTAAGAAAGAAGTCATTTAAAATTTAAAATTGATGGTCAGAACATGTGCGCTTTCACTTTATAATTTTGGGTAATAAAAATTTAAAATTTACAAAATTACTTATTCGTAAAAATATAAAGTTTAAATACTTATTCGGTAATTTAATTATTCTTTTATGTCTGCCACCACAAACGGTCATTTAATTATTCAATTATAAAATTAAAATTCGATTTTCAAAATAAATTCTTTTCCCACCATCCATATTTAAATTCAAAATTTTAAACCATTTCAAATTTCGAATTTTAGATCAGATGACACATTCCAACATAAAAAGCAATTAAATCAGCTGATTTCTTTTTTGATACCAATGTGATGGGCAGTGGGACATTCAATGTCTTGTCTGCCACCACAAATGGTCATTTAATTATTCGATTTAAAGATTAAAATTCGATTTTTAAAACAATTTATTTTCCCACCATCCATATTTAAATTCAAAATTTTAAACCATTTCAAATTTCGAATTTCAGATCAGACGACCAATTCCAACATAAAAAGCAATTAAAACACTTGATTATCCAATTAAAATTTCGAATTTCAAAACCATATTTATTAATTAATTATTCTTTTATGTCTGCCACCACAAACGGTAATTTAATTATTCGATTACAAAATTAAAATTCGATTTTTAAAAGCAATTCTTTTCCCACCATCCATATTTAAATTCAAAATTTTAAACCATTTCAAATTTTGAATTTCAGATCAGACGACTAATTCCAACATAAAAAGCAATTAAAACACCTGATTATCCAATTAAAATTTCGAATTTCAAAACCATATTTATTAATTAATTATTCTTTTATTACTGCCTCCACAAACGGTTATTTAATTATTCAATTACAAAATTAAAATTCAATTTTTAAAAGAAATTATGTTCCCACCATCAATATTTAAATTCAAAATTTTAAACCATTTCAAATTTTGAATTTCAGATCAGACGACCAATTCCAACATAAAAAGCAACTAAAACACTTGATTATCCAATTAAAATTTCGAATTTCAAAACCATATTTATTAATTAATTATTCTTTTATTACTGTCACCACAAACGGTCATTTAATTATTCAATTACAAAATTAAAATTCTATTTTTAAAAGAAATTCTTTTCCCACTATCCATATTTAAATTCAAAATTTTACACTATTTCAAATTTCGAATTTTAGATCAGATGACGCATTCCAACATAAAAAGCAATTAAATCAGCTGATTCCTTTTTAGATACCAATGTGATGGGTAGTGGGACATTCAATGTCTTGTCTGCCACCACAAATGGTCATTTAATTATTCGATTTAAAGATTAAAATTTGATTTTTAAAAGAATTTCTTTTCCCACCATCCATATTTAAATTCAAAATTTTAAACCATCTCAAATTTCGAATTTCAGATCAGACGACAAATTCCAACATAAAAAGCAATTAAAACACTTGATTATCCAATTAAAATTTCAAATTTCAAAACCATATTTATTAACTATTATTCTTTTATGTCTGCCACCACAAACGGTCATTTAATTATTCAATTTCAAAATTAATATTTGATTTTTAAAATAAATTCTTTTCCCACCATCCATATTTAAATTCAAAATTTTAAACCATTTCAAATTTCGAATTTTAGATCAGATTACATATTCCAACATAAAAAGCAATTAAAGCAGCTGATTTCTTTTTGGATACCAATGGATGGGCAGTGGGACATTCAATGTCTTGTCCACCACAAATGGTCATTTAATTATTCGATTTAAAAATTAAAATTCATTTTTTAAAAGAAATTCTTTTTCCACCATCGATATTTAAATTCAAAATTTTAAACCATTTCAAATTTTGAATTTCAGATCACACGACCAAATCCAACATAAAAAGCAATTAAAAAACTTGATTATCCAATTAAAATTTCGAATTTCAAAACCATATTTATTAATTAATTATTCTTTTATGTCTGCCACCACAAACGACCATTTAATTATTCATTTACAAAATTAAAATTTGATTTTTAAAAGAAATTATTTTCCCACTATCCATATTTAAATTCAAAATTTTAAACTATTTCAAATTTCAAATTTTATATCAGATGACGCATTCCAACATAAAAAGCAATTAAATCAGCTGATTTCTTTTTGGATACCAATGTGATGGGCAGTGGGACATTCAATGTCTTGTCTGCCACCACAAATGGTCATTTAATTATTTGATTTAAAGATTAAAATTCGATTTTTAAAAGAATTTCTTTTCCCACCATCCATATTTGAATGTCAAAATTTTAAACGATTTCAAATTTCGAATTTCAGTTCAAACGACCAATTCAGACATAAAAAGCAATTAAAACACTTGATAATCCAATTAAAATTTCGAATTTCCAAACTATATTTATTAATTAATTATTCTTTTATGTGTGCCACCACAAATGGTCATTTAATTATTCGATTACAAAATTAAAATTCGATTTTTAAAATAATTTCTTTTCCCACCATCCATATTTAAATTCAAAATTTTTAACCATTTCATATTTCGAATTTTAGATCAAATGACGCATTCCAACATAAAAATCAATTAAATCAGCTGATTTTTTTTTGGATACCAATGTGATAGGCAGTGTCTGCCACCACAAATGGTCATTTAATTATTTGATTTAAAGATTAAAATTCGATTTTTAAAAGAATTTCTTTTCCCACCATCCATATTTAAATTCAAAATTTTAAATCATTTCAAATTTCAAATTTCAGATAAGGCGACCAATTCCAACATAAAAAGCAATTAAAACACTTGATTATCCAATTAAAATTTCGAATTTGAAAACCATATTTATTAATTAATTATTCTTTTATGTCTGCTACCACAAACGGTCATTTAATTATTCAATTACAAAATTAAAATTCGATTTTAAAAGAAATTCTTTTCCCACCATCCATATTTAAATTCAAAATTTTAAACCATTTCAAATTTCAAATTTCAGATTAGACGACCAATTCTAACATAAAAAGCAATTAAAGCACCTGATTATCCAATTAAAATTTCGAATTTCAAAACCATATTTATTAATTTATTATTCTTTTATTACTGCTACCACAAACGGTCATTTAATTATTCAATTAAAAAATTAAAATTCGTTTTTTAAAAGAAATTCTTTTCCCACCATCCATATTTAAATTCAAAATTTGAAACCATTTCAAATTTCAGATCAGACGACCGATTCTAACATAAAAAGAAATTAAAACACCTAATTATCCAATTAAAATTTCGAATTTCAAACCATATTTATTAATTAATTATTCTTTTATTTCTGCCACCACAAACGGTCATTTAATTATTCAATTACAAAATTAAAATTCAATTTTTAAAAGAAATTCTTTTCCCACCATCGATATTTAAATTCAAAATTTTAATCCATTACAAATTTCGAATTTCAGATCAGACGACCAATTCCAACATAAAAAGAAATTAAAACAATTGATTATCCAATTAAAATTTCGAATTTCAAAACCATATTTATTAATTATTTATTCTTTTATTACTGCCACCACAAACGGTCATTTAATTATTCAATTACCAAATTAAAATTCGATTTTTAAAAGAAATTCTTTTCCCATCATCCTTATTTATCAAAATTTTAAACCATTTTAAATTTCGAATTTTAGATCAGATGACGCTTTCCAACATAAAAAGTAATTAAATCAGCTAATTTCTTTTTGGATACCAATGTGATGGGTAGTGGGACATTCAATGTCTTGTCTGCAACCACAAATGGTCATTTAATTATTCGATTTAAAGATTAAAATTCGATTTTTAAAAGAATTTATTTTCCCACCATCCATATTTAAATTCAAAATTTTAAACCATTTTAAATTTCGAATTTCAGATAAGACGACCAATTCCAACATAAAAAGCAAGTAAAACACTTGAATATCCAATTAAAATTTCGAAATTCAAAACCATATTTATTAATTAATTTTTCTTTTATTTCTGCCACCACAAACGGTCATTTAATTATTCAATTACAAAATTAAAATTCAATTTTTAAAAGAAATTCTTTCCCACCATCCATATTTAAATTCAAAATTTTAAATCATTTCAAATTTCGAATTTTAGATCAGATGACGCATTCCAACATAAAAAGCAATTAATTCAGCTGATTTCTTTTTGGATACCAATGTGATGGGCATGGGGAGATTCAATGTCTTGTCTGCCACCACAAATGGTCATTTAGTTATTTGATTTAAAAATTAAAACTCATTTTTTAAAAGAAATTCTTTTTCCACCATCAATATTTAAATTCAAAAATTTAAACCATTTCAAATTTTGAATTTCAGATCAAACGACCAAAACCAACATAAAAAGCAATTAAAACACTTGATTATCCAATTAAAATTTCGAATTTGAAAACCATATTTATTAATTAATTATTCTTTTATGTCTGCCACCACAAACGCCCATTTAATTATTCGATTTAAAGATTAAAATTTGATTTTTAAAAGAATTTCTTTTCCCACCATCCATATTTAAATTCAAAATTTTAAACCATTTCAAATTTTGAATTTCAGATCAGATGACCAATTCCAACATAAAAAGCAATTAAAACTCTTGATTATCCAATTAAAATTTCGAATTTCCAAGCCATATTTACTAATTAATTATTCTTTTATGTCTGCCACCACAAACGGTCATTTAATAATTCAATTACAAAATTAAAATTCGATTTTTAAAAGAAATTCTTTTCCCACCATCCATATTTAAATTCAAAATTTTAAACCATTTCAAATTTCGAATTTTAGATCATATGACGCATTCCAACATAAAAAGCAATTAAATCAGCTAGTTTCTTTTTGGATACCAATGTGATGGGCAGTGGGACATTCAATGTCTTGTCTGCCACCACAAATGGTCATTTAATTATTCGATTTAACGATTAAAATTCGATTTTTAAAAGAATTTCTTTCCCACCATCCATATTTAAATTAAAAATTTTAAACCATTTCAAATTTCGAATTTCAGATCAGACGACCAATTCCAACATAAAAAGCAATTAAAACACTTGATTATCCAATTAAAATTTCGAATTTAAACCATATTTATCAATTAATTATTCTTTTATGTCTGCCACCACAAACGGTCATTTAATTATTCAATTACAAAATTAAAATTCGATTTTTAAAAGAAATTCTTTTCCCACCATCCATATTTAAATTCAAAATTTTAAACCATTTCAATTTCGAATTTTAGATCAGATGACGCATTCCAACATAAAAACCAATTAAATCAACTGATTTCTTTTTGGATACCAATGTGATGGGCAGTGGGACGTTCAATGTCTTGTCTGCCACCACAAATGGTCATTTAATTTTTCGATTTAACGATTAAAATTCGATTTTTAAAAGAATTTCTTTCCCACCATCCATATTTAAATTAAAAAATTTAAAACATTTCGAATTTCGAATTTCAGATCAGACGACCAATTTCAACATAAAAAGCAATTAAAACACTTGATTATCCAATTAAAATTTCGAATTTCAAAACCATATTTATTAATTAATTATTCTTTTATGTCTGCCACCACAAACGGTCATTTAATTATTCAATTACAAAATTAAAATTCGATTTTTAAAAGAAATTCTTTTCCCACCATCCATATTTAAATTCAAAATTTTAAACCATTTCAATTTCGAATTTTAGATCAGAAGACGCATTCCAACATAAAAAGCAATTAAATCAGCTGATTTCTTTTTGGATACCAATGTGATGGACAGTGCGACATTCAATGTCTTGTCTGCCACCACAAATGGTAATTTAATTATTCGATTTAACAATTAAAATTCGATTTTTAAAAGAATTTCTTTTCCCACCATCCATATTTAAATTCAAAATTTTAAACCATTTCAAATTTTGAATTTCAGATCAGACGAGCAATTCCAACATAAAAAGCAATTAAAACACTTGATTATCCAATTAAAATTTCGAATTTCAAAACCATATTTATTAATTAATTATTCTTTTATGTCTCCCACCACAAACGGTTATTTAATTATTCAATTACAAAATTAAAATTCGATTTTTAAAAGAAATTATTCTCCCACCATCCATATTTAAATTCACAATTTTAAACCATTTCAATTTCGAATTTTAGATCAGATTACGCATTCCAACATAAAAAGCAATTAAATCAGCTAATTTCTTTTTGGATACCAACGTGATGGGCAGTGGGACATTCAATGTCTTGTCTGCCACCACAAATGGTCATTTAATTATTCGATTTAAAGATTAAAATTCGATTTTTAAAAGAAATTCTTTTCCCACCATCCATATTTAAATTCAAAATTTTAAACCATTTCAAATTTTTAATTTCAGATCAGACGACCAATTCCAACATACAAAACAATTAAAACACTTGATTATCAAATTAAAATTTGGAAATTCAAAACCATATTTATTAATTAATTATTCTTTTATGTCTGCCACCATAAACGGTCATTTAATTATTCAAATACAAATTTAAAATCTGATTTTTAAAAGAAATTTTTTTCCCACCATCCATATTTAAATTCAAAATTTTAAACCATCTCAAATTTTGAATTTTAGATCCGATGATGCATTCCAACATAAAAAGCAATTAAATCAGCTGATTTCTTTTTGGATACCAATGTTATATGTGATGGGCAGTGAGTCATTAAATGTCTTGTCTGCCACCACAAATGGTCATTTAATTATTCGATTTAAAGATTAAAATTCGATTTTTAAAAGAATTTCTTTTCCCACCATCCATATTTAAATTCAAAATTTTAAACCATTTCAAATTTCGAATTTCAGATCAGACGACTAATTCCAACATAAAAAGCAATTAAAACATCTGATTATCCAATTAAAATTTCAAATTTCAAAACCATATTTATTAATTTATTATTCTTTTATTACTGCTACCACAAACGGTCATTTAATTATTCAATTACAAAATTAAAATTCGATTTTTAAAAGAAATTCTTTTCCCACCATCCATATTTAAATTCAAAATTTTAAACCATTTCAAAATTTTAATTTTAGATCAGATGACGCATTCCAACATAAAAAGCAATTAAATCAGCTGATTTCTTTTTGGATACCAATGTGATTGGGAGTGGGACATTCAATGTCTTGTCTGCCACCACAAATGGTCATTTAATTATTCGATTTAAAGATTAAAATTCGATTTTTAAAAGAATTTCTTTTCCCACCATCCATATTTAAATTCAAAATTTTAAACCTTTTCAAATTTCGAATTTCAGATCAGACGACCAATTCCAACATAAAAAGCAATTGAAACACTTGATTATCCAATTAAAATTTCGAAAATCAGAACCATATTTTTTAATTAATTATTCTTTTATGTCTTCCACCACAAACGGTCATTTAATTATTCAATTACAAAATTAAAATTCGATTTTTAAAAGAAATTCTTTTCCCACCATCCATATTTAAATTCAAAATTTTAAACTATTTCAAATTTCGAATTTTAGATGAGATGACGCATTCCAACATAAAAAGCAATTACATCAGCTGGTTTCTTTTTGGATACTAATGTGATGGGCAGTGGGACATTCAATGTCTTGTCTGCCACGATAAATGGTCATTTAATTTTTCGATTTAAAGATTAAAATTCAATTTTTAAAAGAATATCTTTTCCCACAATTCATATTTAAATTCAAAATTTTAAACCATTTTCAAATTTGAATTTCAGATCAGACGACCAATTCCAACTTAAAAAGCAATTAAAACACTTGATTATCCAATTAAAATTTTTAATTTCAAAACCATATTTATTAATTAATTATTCTTTTATGTCTGCCGCCACAAACGGTCATTTAATTCTTCAATTACAAAATTAAAATTCGATTTTTAAAAGAAATTCTTTTGCCCACCATCCATATTTAAATTCAAAATTTTAAACCAATTCAAATTTTGAATTTTAGATCAGATGACGCATTCCAACATAAAAAGCAATTAAATCAGCTGATTTCTTTTTGGATACCAATGTGATTGGAAGTGGGACATTCAATGTCTTGTCTGCCACCACAAATGGTCATTTAATTATTTGATTTAAAGATTAAAATTTAATTTTTAAAAGAATTTATTTTCCCACCATCCATATTTAAATTCAAAATATTAAACCTTTTCAAATTTCGAATTTCAGATCAGACGACCAATTCCAACATAAAAAGCAATTGAAACACTTGATTATCCAATTAAAATTTCGAATTTCAAAACCATATTTATTAATTAATTATTCTTTTATGTCTTCCACCTCAAACGGTCATTTAATTATTCAATTACAAAATTAAAATTCGATTTTTAAAAGAAATTCTTTTCCCACCATCCATATTTAAATTCAAAATTTTAAACTATTTCAAATTTCTAATCTTAGATGAGATGACCAATTCCAACATAAAAAGCAATTAAAACAGCTGATTTTTTTTTGGATACCAATGTGATGGGCAGTAGGACATTCAATGCCTTGTCTGCAACTATTATTCGATTTAAAAATTAAAATTCAATTTTTAAAAGTTTGTATATAACCAAATTGTAGAATTAACGAGGGAGTGACACTTGGCAAAACTTTCCAGCAGTGAACTCTCCTTTATATATATATATAGAAGACTAGTTGATTACCCGTGCGAAGCACGGAGAAAAAAAAATCGGTTTGTTTGTCCCGTAAACGAATTAATAAAAAAATCGGTTTGTTCGTATGACATAAACGTGTAACTTTTAAGGTAGGAACAAGAAAAAGAATATAATAATTTAAACCCAGTAAATTCCATAGTTGACAGCAAAATCTTCATTAAAAAAATATAAATGTCATGTTGACAGTAATATAATAAGAAATATGCCCAACAGATACTCACAACAGTTGTAAAATATCGTCCGCCATGCACTATTGGTATTTGCTGCTGTTTGAAATGAATCATAAACAATATATAAACAATATTTGGAAAAGAAAAAATTATTGAAGGGAATTATATAGTTTAGGCAGATGAATAATTCAGAATTACAATAAAAAAACCTTTGACTCTAAAAAACCTTTCCCACCATCCATATTTAAATTTAAAATTTTAAACCATTTCAAATTTCAAATTTCAGATCAGACGACCAATTCCAACATAAAAAGCAATTAAAACATCTGATTATCCAAATAAAATTTCAAGTTTCAAAACCATATTTATTTATTAATTATTCTTTTATGTCTGCCACCACAAATGGTCATATAATTGTTCGATTTAAATTTGAAAATTCAATTTTTAAAAGAAATTCTTTTCCCACCATCCATATTTAAATTTTGAAAAATTGAAGATGGTAATCTTATTTATTTATGTTTGGTACGAGATTTTAAAATTTTTCTATAAATTTAATTTTTTTGAGATTTTATTTTATTTGTAAGTTTTTTTGAAAATATCTTTCAAGAATATCATCCATGGAATTGTATTTTAAGATTTCTATAGAAAGAAAAAATTTAACACAACTAAATATAGCAACAAGAAAATTAACTCAATATTCTTAGGAATATTTTGACATATCAAATAACTTTTTGATAATATTTTCAGTAAACTCATTTTTCTATCAAATTTTTGAAAATCGTGGTTTTCGGATAAAAAAAATTTCTCAATACAATCATCCTCTTAAAAAAAAGTGTTTGTCATTTGAAATGACAAAGTTATTTCATTTCGTAAATATAAAGATGTGAGACTCATATTTTTTTTCCCAAATAAAATTTACACTTCTTTATATTTGTGAAATAACATAAATTATATCAATTAAAATAACACATACTTTTATTTAACCCAAAAAATAAAAATAACACATACTTTTTGCTTTAATTTATGGGCTTTATTAGTCTCCTTCTATATAAGATAGTTATCTTATGTTATAGAGATAAAATGGGTGGGTCTCATCATTATAAGGAAAAAAAAAAGGTGAGATACGAAAATCGAAGTAAAAAAACATAAAAAAAGTTCTCTTATGTAAAAGAAGAGTAATATTTTACTTAATTTATTATGCTTCTTATTTTGGAGATCATTTTGGATGAGTTGGAACTGTCTAGATTTTGAATTGAAGTGGGATAGCAAGCAAAACGGCAAACGTTCTTTTTGGGTAAAATTCTTTTAGTCTTTCTTTTTTTGGGTACCGATGGATATAATTTTTTCTTCCGGTCCAAGTTAATGGATAATAAATTTCGCTCATTACAGTTTTTTAATTGTTTAAATTGCACATACATTTATTACCTTGTATGCAAATGTAATTTTTATAAAAAAAACTCAAATAATAAACACAAAATAATTTGAATAACTTTTAACCTTGTATGCATTTATGGAGTTTAATAAAGACTAATCCAGCATATTTCTGCTTTATCAGTGACTCATCTCTTATTCAAGGATGACTATTCACCCATATCTATGTTTTTTGAGTAATTAATATATACATTCTTGTTTAATGAAAGTAAGTTACAACAAATTCATATAATTTTATTATTCAATGAACTTATTGGAGTCTATTCTACTACTAAAACCCAATTTTGCGCACCAAATTATCTCTCCCGTTTTATTTTCTTTATTTCTCTTATATTACAAGAAAGTTTTTTCTTAAAAAAAGAAAATTTTATATTATATTCATGATTAATGATTTCTTTGTTTTTAATTACTCCAACTAGAATAATCTATTTATGCCCCTAACTCATAATAACTTATTTTACACTTAATAATTACTAATTTTTATGTCAATAATAACCAATATTTTGGATTCGTTTGGTGGATAGAATAAGATAGGATAGATAAGATAGGAGGGCTAGATAAGAGAAGGATAAAATATGCACCTTATAAACTCATATCCTATCATGTGTTTGATGTGCACTAGATAAGAAGTCTAATAGGAGAATATTATCCTAATCGGTATTTGAGGCGAACCATACAATGTTATGATATGATATAAATAGACAGAAATACCCCTTTAATAGAATTTCATATGATTTTTAAAATTAACTTTTAAATTACTTTTTTTTAATTATTTACGCATTATTTCTTAATTTAAATTATTAAAAAAATTGAAATAAACATATATTAAAATACATAAATAACTTTTAAAAACTTTTAAAATATTAAAAATTATATCTTCACCAAATAAATTTTTAAAAATTAATTTTTGAATTGATTGTTAATATTAGTAGCCGGTACCTAGTGAGAGTGGTGGGTGGGTGACTGATTGAATTGGTGGTGGTATTAGTTGTGGGGGCAAGTGGCAATAGTGGTGATGATGGCGCCATAAATAATCAGTGACACTAGGGGTGATTGATTGATGGTTGGTGCCTGGTGGTTAGGGGTGCCGTAGCCATAGGAACGACAACGATGGTGATAATTGTTGGTGCATGGTGGTAGGTAAGGATAGTTGGTGGTGGCGGCAGCTCCACTGTTGGCAATTATGGTGGTAGATTGATGACGGTGGATGATGATAGTGGTTGCGATGATTATTTATGCTTGGTGGTTAGGGGTGGTGGCGATGATGTGGTGCTTGGTAGTTAAGGGTGGTAGCGATAGTGGTGGTGGTTAGTGGGGGGCTGGTTAGTGGTGGCAAGTGGTTGGTGCCTAATGATTAGTGGTGGTTGTAGTTGGTGACAATGGTGGTGGCTAGTAGCTCATGGTGATAGTGGTGGTAGTAAGTGATAAAGGTGGCCAATGGTCGTGGCGACATCTAGTTAATGGCAATGAGTGATTGATATGCCTCTGGCAGAGGTAGTTTTCTAAGATGAAATTGATAAGGATTAAGTCATAAAAGAGCAATTTATATACATATATGCTTATTATATTGACTTTTCCATGTCAATAATACTTCTCACCTTTTTGTTGTGTTTATATAGGTAGAAGAAGAAGAAAATATGGAAATTACGAAAAGCCTTATGATCTACTCAACTCGGATGGAATTTCAATGATGCATAAAAGTCCGTGGGCCTAATGGCAGAGAGTTGGGGCGTACTAGCGCCAAAATGCCGCAAACCGGCGCCGGGTTGCGAGGATTACAACGGAACTCACAAAGCGGCACAAAGTTTCGCCCAAAATGGGGCGAAATAGTGCCCAAAATGGCACGAAATGGCGCCCAAAATGGCGCAAGGTGGCGCCGGTTCGTGAAGGTGCATCATTTCTCCAGGGACTTGGCGCAGAGTGGCGCCACTATGGCGCCAACTCGCGCCACTTAGCAAATTCCACACCGGTGCTTCGGAGCGGCGCCTAGCGGCGCCAAAACAGCGCCAACTTGCGCCGGTTCGCGGAAAAATTACACCGTGCTGTCCGAGTGTATTTTTGGAAGAAGGAAAAGAGGCGTATAAATAGGATGCCTTTTACGGAATTAGGGATCGAATCCTATTCTATTGAAGAGAGACGACGGCGGTGCTCAGAGAGGGTTCTATTTCATCTTCTTCTTCTTCTTTTAATTTACCAGGTTTATGAATATTGAATATTTAGCCATGATAATGGTTGGCTAGTTCTTTTTATTGTAGTTAGGGTCACAAACCCTATGTGAACCCTTGTTACGACAGATTGGTTTACATTTACTCATTTATATAAATTATCTTTATCTCTACCCTGTGCGTATTTTATATTTTCTTTATTAGAACTGATCAATCTAATAGTTGATGATAATTGAAGGGTTAGAACTCTAGATAGGAATATTGAGGTTTTGACCTTGAAAGGGGGAAGGATAACAATTTATATGCATGCTAGGAATAGATGTATATTTAATTGCAGATGCTTAAATTATTGAGTTCATTGCTTAATGCCATGAGAAACATTGCAAGGAATTGGGGTTAAAGGGTTAACCTTACAAGGAATTGAGGGTTAACTATTAAATATTTTTAGATAATAATTTATCTGAGTAATTATATAAATAAGTATTGTAAATCAATCCAAAGTAAGAAGTGGTAATCATTCGGTGAGTGTACTCTAGCTAAAATGCTTTCTTATTTTACAAAATCAATTTCTGTTTTATTTCTCATAAACAAAAAGCCAAAAACAAGTTCTTATTTTTAGTTTTTATTGTTACTCAAATCCAAAGCATTTCGTCATAACCATTTGAACTCTTCAATCTTAAAAGGAACGATTATTTGATATACGATCACAATTCCTGTGGAGGCGATACTTGACTTATCATTATATTACTTGTGCGATCGGTATACTTACCGGAGAGCAACAAGTTTTTGGTGCCGTTGCCGGGGATTGGCGTTTCTTATATCAATTACTTTTGATCTTTAATATTGGATTTTATTTTTATTTTTGATTTCTTTGTGATATTTGAACAGTGTTACTAATCTCTTTTCTGAGTTGTGTGCGAGATAAAAAGCCAGAATTTCCACTTGATTTGGAGATTACATAGACTAAAAAGAGATACAGAAAACTTGCTCGGAAAAAGCTTCCATTCAACGAGTTAAGAATTCTGTCTGAAGAAACACACACCATGGTAGGGAACAATGAAGAAGATAATCCACTCATAGATACTATTCTGATTCCATCGTTCAACAGGCCCAATGCGAGTATTGTTCAGCCTAATGTTGCCAACAACAATTAGGAGCTCAAGTCTTCCCATATTCAATTGGTGGAGAGAGCTCAGTTTGGAGGAGAGGAAAGTGAAGATCCTCACAGATTTATTGACAGATTCTTGAGGATCTGTGACTCAACAGAACACCCTCAGGTGTCTAATGACACAATTCGGTTGAGGTTGTTCCCTTTTTCTCTTAAGCGAAAGGCTCTTAGTTGGTTGGAAAGGCAGCTGATATGCCTTCAGCATATAGGTTTTTCAGAGCAAAAAGAACAAGGATTTAACAGTAATTCATTGATAAAAAGCTGTATTTCTAACGAATCCTTGATAATTTTCCTTCAGACAAGCTTTCACGCTATTTATATGTTTTTACAGGAGAAAAGCATGAAAGGAAGTCAGGTTTCAGACAAGTGACTCGCGCTGATAGCATGAAGACCACGCTAATCGCGCCACAATCCAGGAAGGAAGGGAAAAACCCATTGTGATCCGCGCTGATGGCGCGGTGCCCACGCTAACCGCGCCAGGAAAGAAGGTTTTCTTCTGCATCACCGCGCGATTAGCGTGGATCTGGCGCTAATCGCGCGGCAATGGGCCCTGCGTTTTCAGTGGGCAGATTTCGACGGAAATTGAAATTAAAATCAAATCTTTTGAAGAGATTGTGACCTGATTTAGTCTGGGGATATAAAAAGAGTTAGAGACCTAAGGAAAAAGACATTTTTACACAGAGAAGAACACGGAGGCAGAGATCGAAGCAAGCGTTTGGAGCGAAGATTGAAGCTTTCTTCTTCTCTCAATTTCCCGGTTATTATTTGTTTTATGCATTCTTTTCAATACTTTAATTTGTCAGACATGAATATGTCTGGCTAGTCTTTTTATATTGTGGTAAGGGTCACAACCCTTGATGTGAACCCCTTGTATTTTGGTTAAGTTTTTAGTTAATTATTTCAATTGAATTTATTTTACTCTGTTCTTCATCTATAATTCTTTTAGAATTGGCCACTTTATTAGGATTGCGAGGGTTAGGGTTTTCAATAGGAATATTGGGATTCTAACTCCTGGCAAAGAGTAAAAAAATTGTTCATGTATGCACTAGGGATAGACTACATGAACTGCAAACGTGGAAAATTCACTGGGGTAAAAAGATTAACTTGAAAAAGGATTTCTAAGGGATTAGGATTCTAATAGGGTTAATAAAGTTAAGATCACTAAGGGATTACGGCTTAACTAATTAATTATTAGATGATGAATTGTTTGATCAATTGGGTAATTAAATATAAACATTAATCAATATTACAAAGTGGGGATCAGAAAGGTGTTGGAGTCCTTTACTGCAATATCTTTTTATATATTTTTCTCAATCTCAACCTTTTACTTTAAGTTTTCAAACTTCTTTTTGAATTGTTCACGAAATATTGAATAGTTCACAATTGTCACAACACAATTATTTCAAAAACCTCTTTTTGTTAATCCAATAAGAAAAGAATAGTTAAATTAAATTTGGTGCCTCAATCCTCGTGGGACGATATTCTTACTCACTTTTTATTACTTGGTACGATCGGTGCACTTAGCGATTTTACGCAACAGCAGCCTGTAGCAAGCATTTCTACATGGGATGATTTGTCTCAGAAGTTCTTTGCTGAGTTCTTCTTGATGGAGAGGTACAACCGGATGGTGAATGATATCACTAATTTCACTCAATCTGAGGGTGAATCAATGTGTGCAGCATGGAACCGGTTCAAGGATTTATTGAGGAGGTGTCCTCACTATAACTTGACTGCTGGTAATCAGGTTAGAATCTTTTGCAATGGTTGCAAACCAGAGGTGAGGATGGTGTTGAATGGTGCAGCAGGTGGCACAATCAAATCCCTAAGAGTAAATGAGACTCTTGAGTTGATCGAAAGGATGGCTGCGAATGAGAATGAAGGCTTGTCATCCAAGTCTAAGAAAGGTATCCTTCAGCTGGAAGGTAATGATGTGGTGCTGGCTGATAACAAATTGTTATATCAGCAGATAGCAAACTTGACCTCAAGGCTTGATAAGATGCAGCTTGCTGGTGTTCAGGCTAAAGCTGCTGCTGTTGTGTGTGAATATTGCCAAGACAATCATGAGTCTAATGAATGTCCTTTGATGCCTTCTGATTCACCTCAACAAATGCAAGTGAATGGCATTTGGTATGATCAGAGACCTCAACAGCAAAATGTTCAAAGAGGTCAAAATTTTGCTGCTGGAGGTAGTAATTATCAACGGAAGATTCAAGGCACATGTCTTGATTTTAATTCAAACAACTACTTGCAACCTCCACCAATCCAAACCATGGAACCTTCTGATTTGGAGAGGTTAGTTGGACAAATGGCTCAACATTCTAGTGCTTTCATGGAGGAGACAAGGGCCAATACCAAAAATACAAATGCATTTATCAGAAATTTGGATAATCAGATTGGCCAACTGGCTAAGCAAATTGCTGATAGAACTCCAGGTACCTTCCCTAGTAACACAATTACTAATTCGAGGGAAGATTGTATGGTCATCACAACCAGAAGTGGTAAAGTACTGCCATCTCCGGAAGTTGAAGAGAAGCTGGATCCTGCAGGCAAACCTGAAAAAGAAATTAAGAAACCTGCTGAAATGGTGAAGCCAGCTGAAAAAGAAAAAGCAAAAGAGAAGCATGAGTTGAAACCTGAGTACATGAGAGCCATGGCACCTTATCTGGAAAGATTCAAGAAAGATGCCCAGAAGCAACATTATGAAAGGTTCCTGGATATATTCAGAAAGCTTCACATTAATATATCATTTGCGGAAGCCTTGGCTAATATGCCCAATTATGCCAAGTTTATGAAGGACCTTTTGTCAAGAAAACACAAGTTGCAGGAATGCCAAACAGTGACACTCACTGAGGAGTGTAGTGCTATTATTACAAAGAAGTTCCCGCCTAAGTGTCATGATCCAGGGAGCTTCAACATCCCAATTGCTATTGGTAATACTGATGTCGGCAAAGCCTTGTGTGATCTTGGGGCAAGTATAAATTTGATGCCCTTGTCCGTGTATAAATCGTTGGGGATATCTGAGCTTAAACCTACTATGGTTTCCTTGCAACTCGCTGACAAATCCTTAAGGAAACCTAGTGGTATAATTGAAGATGTTCTTGTGAAAGTGGACAAGTTCATCTTTCCGGCAGATTTTGTAGTGTTGGACATGGAAGGGGGAACTGAGATGCCTCTTTCGCTGGGTAGACCTTTCTTGGCCACTGCTCGGGCCATGATTGATGTTGAAAATGGAAAGCTTAAATTAAGGATGAATGATGAGACAATTACCATCAACGTCTTTGACTCTATGAAACAATCTTCTGACAAAGGCGATTGTTTTAAACTTGATGTTTTAGAGCAAGTGGGGAAGAAGAAAAATATTCTAGTCAAGAGATTGATGAAGAACTTGAGGTGCATGAGAGTGTTCCTGTTAAGGAAGGAAAGA
Organism: Gastrolobium bilobum; assembly: GCF_033153095.1. Lineage (NCBI taxonomy): Eukaryota > Viridiplantae > Streptophyta > Magnoliopsida > Fabales > Fabaceae > Gastrolobium > Gastrolobium bilobum. Next base: position 630,533 of record NW_026899202.1, read on the forward strand.
ATGTAGTGTTTGAAGTTCTTGAGGAAAAGAATGATTCTGACAAAGAAGATGGTGCCCCAAAAATAGAGTTGAAGGAGCTTCCTGAAACTCTGCAATATACCTTCTTGGGTAATAAGGAGGCGTTGATTGAAGTATTGAAGGAACATGAGACTGCCATAAGGTGGTCTATTTCTGATTTAAAAGATAAAGATCCCTCTTCCCGTACCCACAAAATTCTTAATAAGGATGATGACAAAAATGTGAGGAAACCTCAAGGGAGGCATCATCTTACAATGAAGAAGGTAATGAGAAAGGAAGTGGTGAAACTCTTTTATACTGGTTGGAGGATGTATGCGGATCACCGGAGGTTGAAGGCCACAAAAAGGAGAATCTTTGACAAGAGACACCGAGACTCTATCTCTCAGAAAAATCAATACTTCAAAGAGTTCCTTACATGGCTTCATGGTTTGAACCAAATCTGGGAATGGTGGTCTCATACACCAAGGCATCCAGTACCACCAGATCCTCCACTTGCTGAGTCATCCCATGCTGCTGAGGGGGATGACATGGAGGATTGATTAAATCTCCTTGCTGTCGGAGATTTAGTGTATATTAGTTTATTTTTCTTTTTAGTACTTTGTTGTTTTAAGTTGGTTTATTTCCCAAATATTCTTATGCTTTATTGTGCGCATTATAGTTTATCCTATAGGCCACAGTTTGTTCCATGATGCAGGTTTATCATTTATCATTTGGTTTGATTATTGCTGGGGACAACAATTCTTTAAACCTGGGAATTGTAGGCTTTAGGAAAGCATTTTGGAACTGCAGTTCTTTTATCAAGGGAGATATTCTAAACTCTTTTAATTTTTCTTAGTTACTTTAGTTAGTTATTTTGTGTTGCTTTTTATTTTAAAAAAAAAATATATTGATATGTTTTTCAAGCAATTCTCAGGTTTAAATGTGCTTATCTAGTTAATGTGCTTGACTGAATTCTTGGAAGTATATTGTATGACACTCTGGCATAACATTGCATAGGTATAATTGGATTACATGATTGCTCGTTTGTCTGAACTAATGTTGTGAAATTCTAATAATGTCTAAGGTTAATTTTCTTGAGTCTATATTGATACCATAGCTATGAGGTTTAAGCTTAAACACTGAATTTTCTTGTTGAGAGACCCCACTGCTGTAACACTCTAGAACTTGATCTGTTTCTCTGTTATGCATGCATTGTTTGAAATGATAAAGGCATTTTATTCTTGTTAGCTTATGGCCAAAATAGCCCACCTGTATGAATTTTTCCATTGCTAGCCCCTTGAGCCTGAACTTATTTTGTTGAAGAATGACCTGTTGCCTAATTGATGGCTTAGCCTATATCCATTTGACTTACCTTGATTGAGATTGAATTACTGTTGTGTTGAAAATAAAATAAAGAAATTGAGGTAAGCTCCACAAAGGTCAAATAATTAGGGGATGTAAATTTCATCTGTGCCCTTAAAACAAAAGGAGAAAAAAAAGAAAAAGAAAAAGGGTGAATGTGCATAAAAGGTGGTTGACAGGAATTAATTCCCGAAATTCTGTGGGAATCTTAGTGGAGCAAAACCATTGAGTTAAATGTGCTAAAGTAAAAGAATATCAGTTTTTCAATCTCATTGTTGTTGAGCTACTGTCCATATATTCCTACCCTTTAACCCCGACCAAGTTACAACCTGTTAAGTCCTTTTGATCAATTGATGCATGTGTTTGATTCTTCATTTTTAAGAATTTTTGAGAATATGATCAAGCCTATGGTAGTGTTATAGCTGTGATTGATTGAGTGCTCATGATACCCTTAAACACTGAGTGTTGAGTGGACATTATTATCTGTGTGAGGGGTAATCAATGTAGACTTGTATCTTTAAGAAGCTTATGACATTGTTGGAGTTTATGATATTGGGTCAGGCATGCATGGCATATTGTGTCTGAGAGTGTCTATGGATTTTTATGTGGGAGTAATTGAATGTTTCATAGATTGAGTCTTGTACATTGCTGGGGACAACAACGTTTAAATCTGGAAATGGTTTGATATGCCTCTGGCAGAGGTAGTTTTCTAAGATGAAATTGATAAGGATTAAGTCATAAAAGAGCAATTTATATACATATTTGTTTATTATATTGACTTTTCCATGTCAATAATACTTCTCACCTTTTTGTTGTGTTTATATAGGTAGAAGAAGAAAATATGGAAATTACAGAAAGCCTTATGATCTAGTCAACTCGGATGGAATTTCAATGATGCATAAAAGTCCGTGGGCCAAATGGCAGAGAGTTGGCGCGTACTAGCGCCAAAATGGCACAAACCGGCGCCGAGTTGCGAGGATTACAACGGAACTCACAAAGCGGTGCAAAGTGGCGCCCAAAATGGCGCAAGGTGGCGTCGGTTCGTGAAGGTGCATCATTTCTGTGGCGCAGAGTGGCGCCACTATGGCGCCAACTCGCGCCACTTAGCGAATTCCACACCGGTGCTTCGGAGCGGCGCCAAAACGGCGCCAACTTGCGCCGGTTCACAGGAAAATTACACCGTCTGTCCGAGGGTATTTTTGGAAGAAAGAAAATAGGCGTATAAATAGGATGCCTTTTACAGAATTAGGGATCAAATCCTATTCTATTGAAGAGAGACGACGGCGGTGCTCAGAGAGGGTTCTATTTCATCTTCTTTTAATTTACCATGTTTATAAATATTGAATATTTAGCCATGATAATGGTTGGCTAGTTCTTTTTATTGTAGTTAGGGTCACAAACCCTATGTGAACCCTTGTTACGACGGATTGGTTTATATTTACTCGTTTATATAAATTATCTTTATCTCTACCCTGTGCATATTTTATATTTTCTTTATTAGAACTGATCAATCTAATAGTTGATGATAATTTGAGGGTTAGAACTCTAGATATGAATATTGGGGTTTTGACCTTAAAAGGAGGTAGGATAACAATTTATATGCTTGCTAGGAATAAATGTATATTTAATTGCAGATGCTTAAATTATTGAGTTCATTGCTTAATGCCATGAGGAACATTGCAAGGAATTGGGGTTCCAATTGGGGTTAAAGGGTTAACCTTGCAAGGAATTGAGGGTTAACTATTAAATATTTTTAGATAATAATTTATCTGAGTAATTATATAAATAAGTATTGTAAATCAATCCAAAGTAAGAAGTGAGAATCACTCGGTGAGTGTACTCTAGCTACAATGCTTTCTCATTTTACAAAATCAATTTCTGTTTTATTTCTCATAAACAAAAAGCCAAAAACAAGTTCTTATTTTTAGTTCTTATTGTTATTTAAATCCAAAACATTTCGTCACAACCATTTGAACTCTTCAATCTTAAAAGGAACGATTATTTGATATACGATCACAATCCCTGTGGAGACGATACTTGACTTATCATTATATTACTTGTGCGATCGGTATACTTGTCGGAGAGCAACAGTGATCCTCACGTGCCCAACAATGTTCATAGGGAAAGATCATAGGGTTATATTTGGGATAAGAGGGATAAAGCATTTGGTATCTTGTTCTGTCCATTTCTAACCCGAGTTCCCCTTTAAGATAGCTTATCCTATTGAGAACATGATAAAATAAGCCAACATGATAAGTTTATCATATCATATTGGTTCACAAAACAATGAATAAAAATAGGATATAATAACATATTCTATCCTATTTTCCTTATCCTGTCCGCCAAACAGGTCTTTTATGTCACCAATAACTCATACTCTCCCATCATATAAAGAGAAATCCTTAAATTCACTCAGTGTAAGATATCTTTTATATGTCTAATTGAATGTTTGTCGCGTTGTTTACTAAGTTCGTTACTATCATCTATTTCGAGGGATAGTTACTTTACCTACCTCCTCTTCGGGTCTACATTGCTTATCACTCTCCAACACTGTTAGATCAGAATCTCAACTAACATTTATCATTTATCTCTCCTCTTAAGATTATGATTCAACGGTGTGGGAAATTGGTAGGTAAGGTAGACATGAAAAAAAGGTAAGTAGAATATCATGTCCCCCATTTTAATTACATTTAATATATTTAATGCAAATAAAATGCCATATAGTTGTCCTATCACATGCAGTGTAAAAAAACTCTTATGTCAAATATGTCTTAAGAATTCTCTCCTATAAATTAGATCCTATAGACACCAAGAATGACAACATATATAAAATCTCAATTGCAGTAAAAAAAAAATTTAATTGCTTATATAATTTTAAGTTAGTTATATTCAAAGCACACCAAAGGTGAAACAATGAATGAAAATAATGGGGCACGTGTCAACAAGAAACTCAAGGGTTAATACATATAACCCACACATAATGAAGGTGGCATTTAATGCCACTGGCCGATTAAAGTCACATCAACTATTTCTTAAGCAGCGAAATGATGGATTACCAAATCGATGCAAGTGTGAAACACAGTGCATACGTGGCAACATCTCGCCACAAGTGAACAAATATCTCGAATGAATATACATCTCGCTCCTCATGCCAGCAGCATAAGCAGCAAGCTAGGGGAATTATGATCCGGACCTCACATATGCGAGATGGAGTCCCAATCCAATAAAGGCACAATGAACCTTATACTGAACCATGAAGGAATCATATCCGCGTCTAGAACGTCTGCATCTCGACTATTTGGCTAGCAAGCCAGGAATGACATAACGGTTAAGGTTACATCATAGTGAGATTAGTAGCTCAGACAACTTGACCGCCACATGAACTCAATGAATGAATGGCAGCATCAGCTTGCCGCCACACATATTGAAACTAGGCTAACTCTAGGCTTTTGGACCAAGGAATAGCCTATGAAAGGCCACCCTTCTCCACCATTGAACGTGAACGCCACTCTATGAAAGGCGGTATGAAGCAAGGCATACATGCACTATAATTACAAAGGCATTCAACCAAGATATGATATCTCTCTTTGAATAATTGAACAATATTGACTATTGAACTGACTTAAGCATCAGAGTGTCTTGCAGATACCCTCTAATCACATCCAAACTGCCTAGATACGCAAAGTGCATATCAACCATCTCGCCAAACTACTCAACTTCTCGACAATTTTTCTTATCATCTCTCATTCTCTTCATCAACATCCTTCAATCTCAAATGTCAGCCCAATATCATTTGGGCCAATCAAGTTTAATTTTAATTTATTTTTGATAAAAAATATACTTTCATCGAATTAAGTATAATTACATCATTAAAATATTTTAGTCTCATTATCATATTTAAAGTATTTTAATAATATAATATTTCAGGATTAAATAGTATTTTAAAAATTGTTAATAATAAGTTAAAACTAAATTCATACAATTATTAGTACATTCAAAGAATATACATTTTACACCAGTACAAGTTATACTCTCAATTTTGATTGTTGATCCTATTTATATCTAAGGTTTTGATTGATTAGATATTTGAGCCGTTAGATGAAAGCAAATCAATGATCAAGATTTGATGTAAGACTTCTTATTCTTACACCGATGTAAAAATATCTTCCTCCTATATATGAGTTTACATTTCTCCGGCCGCTTGGCGTCCAGTCAATTATTTACCATATATATAGGTGACATCATTAAATATGGAGAATCATAATTATACACCTGTCATTGCTGGACATCAAGCGGCCGGAGAAATGATCTTATTTTATCGTATATGTAACATTTATCTCCTAAATATGTGTATAACTCGTGTGGCCTATTCATTTTCTCCTTTTATTTTAAACTTGGATAAGATTATATATTTTTAAATAAGAAGTAGTTTCGCGTGAACGTAGGCGCATAGGTGTAACTTGTAAGTATATTGGGCGTTTTTTTTTTTTTTGGTACAAGATATTGGGCGTGTTTAATGCTTAATATTGTGTGGCTGATTTAATTTTCTTCTTTCTCATATTCTTCGAAAGTGAGGAGGAAGGAGCAAGTCGCTTTCCTTGGTTGGAGTTTATTCTCTGGATCTTTATGATGTTATCATCAAGCATTTTTTTTTTCTAATACAAAAAATAATTATAACAACTTTGCACGAAAAATTAGCATATCTAGTACATAAATAATATTATGAAACACAAGGAAATATAAGACAGATACCAAATTACCTGTATTTATTTATTTAATATATTTATACAATTGGTCATGGTCATCTATTTTGAAATTTGTTTGTTGCCACTAATTTCTTTTTGCTACTGTAGTATTCAACAAAGGTAATGGCAGAAAGCTATAGCTGAACCCCAGCAGCATGGATGTGTACATTGAACATGCCTAATTATTTTTAATCAGCTGTTGGCTTGTTAATTTGATCCCTCTTGTCTATTGTAGTCTCCGACATCTGAGATGGTGAAGTTACTATCTATTATTTAATTAATTAAATCAGTGTTAATCAATTCACGTCAAGTAAACAAGTTGAATGTTGGAGTTTTCTTCAATTGGCATGATGTTGAATACGGGAAATTGGGTTATCTTTTTGCTGCAACCATTAACAAATAACATGGAATTATCTTCTCGAATAGGAAAGGAGTTTTTCATTAAAATTTAAAAATTTGTACATTTTTTTATAAATTTTATAAGAAACGATTATTGGCATTGTATATTATCATAAAATCTTATATGGGACTATCCTCTGAATTAATTTATTCATTTATATCATGTTTATGAATAAATCCGAATCTATTATGAAATAAAAATTATTAGGTTTTCTTGGGCTTTTTGCCCTCCCCATTTACCGAAAAAAAATAAAATATATATTAGGTTACAATAGTAGCGTATGATACACAAAATGGAGCATTGAAGCAATACATGGTACATAATTTCCTTTGGACCGGTGAGGAGGATTTTGACATTTGATGATGCCGGCCAATATTGTATATGACGAACACAAAGAAAGTTGGCTGAAAAAAAAAATTAGTTGGAAAAGTTTTTATAAAGTGAATGATCTTCTGCCTCTTAACTTTTATGTGATAGCGATAGCAAGCTCTCAAACACGCACTCGTCATTTTTTCTGAAGTGTGCACGTTTTAAACACGTTTTGACACGCGGTTAATATTTTAGGATATGTGGTCAATTTTCTGACACGCTCTGACACATATTTTTGATACGCAGTCAATTTTTTTTGACACGTGGTCAATGCTCAGACACTTTTTTTTTTAGTCTTAATTTTATTTTATTAACTAAAAATAAAAAAAATATTTATAAATCTATTTTTTTCTGTTATGAAATTTGACATGAAAAATTAACAAGGTACGAAAAATTACTTATGTTTATATTTATGTTATAAAATTTGAATATTTGATTGATTATATGACTTATTATGGACTGTTATATCTATTAAATATAAATTATATTATATATATTAAAAATATTATTTAATATCAAAACATGTTCCAACATGTCAAAATATACCATTTTTTAGAATTAACGTGTCGACGTGTCGTGTCGTATCTCGTATCGGTGTCCGTACATTATAGATAGCAAGTGCATGCTACGAACGTTTGAAACTAAAGGTAGGAAATCAAATGCTAGCTTGTGAGGAAGTGAATTTGTTCTTACGTGACAGTTTTTATGATTGAACAAAAAGGTTTTGCACGTGAATCACGAAAGGATGAAAATTACTTGTTTTTTTTTTTTTTTAAAGAATATTAATTCGTACGGTAAATTAACGATGATTTATTATCTATTAATTATATTTATAACAATACTTACGTTGTGAATGTCATAATAATTTCATATAGAAAGTAATCTCCTTAAGCAGCAACCAAATTTGAAAAGCAAGATTAGTAAATGTCCTTTTTCTCAAATAATTTTTTAAATAATTTTTTTTAAAATTAATAGTTAAAAATATTTATTTATAAATTTAATAGGCTAAAACTATGATATCTTTTTAAATTAAATTAAAAATATATTTTTAAATTAAATTAAAATTTTATTTATTGTCACGAAGATTTAAACTTCCGTCTCAACCCTCTTGAGAATGAAAATAAAATTAAAAAAAAAACTTATTAATAGATAGGGAAAATGTACCAAAAATAAATAAATTAAATTATTATTTTTATAATATCCATCGATTCATTAATTATTCAACTAGTCCAATTCAACTCGGGTAGAACCATGAAGCGACAAAACTCCTTGCCAAAATATAACACAATTACATATTCTCATATATATACTCAAACTAAAAAATATTTTCACTTACATATATCACCCATCCTGCCTTCTTCTCAATTATTTATTAGAATCCTCCTTGTTGCCTGGCATTCAGATATTACCCTACTTAAAACTGGGTCACCACTCAACGATTGCCTATACATAATACATTATCTCAAGATCATGCCTCATTATGTACAAATCTTGGAACGGCAATGAACGAAAGAGGTGAAAATACGACAGTGATATAACTTCAGATGAATTGAAGATTGTATTTAAAATTGCATCTAGAGTGACTTTTGCTATCAAGCTATAGAACGATTGTACAATTTTCTATATTAATATACTAAATAACAGGAAACAATAAGGTAAATAACTCCATCTTTATTAATTTAGGCTACTGACATATTAGTATTACTTTATTATTGTTGATAAAACCCACCCCTTTTCACAACTGGGTATATTATTATTCATATTATCATATGTGATGTTCAGGTTCAGGCTAGATGCTCATCGAGTAAAACACAAATTTATGGGCCAAGGTTCAAGTATTGTGATTGATAAGTAGGTCCTATTTAAGACATTTTTTTAAACATATTTGGTCATTGAGATGTTTTAATAATTGATTAGTCTAACTGGAGAATGCTAGGACATAATCCTTTTCAGGTTGTCAGAAAAAAAAATGCATAAATTATAGATCACATTCAAGATATTTTCTTCTCTTTCGGTTAGAAAAATGCACGAGTGTTTATTTTAACATATCATCAACCCGTAACAATTGTTTACTTCTGTTATACAATGCAGTAGTAGTCTACAAATTTTTGCATGATTGTTAAAGAACTTTGTTTTCTTTGCAAAATTGAAAAATGAAATATTTATTTATCTGTGTTGCATAATGGAGCTCAACATTTATTTTAAAAGAAATATTTTGAATTTACTATTTTTTCAAAACTCTTTTGGCAGCAATTAACATTTTAAATGAAATTTAATTTTTTTAGCAGCTAAATTATTTCATTTTTAAAAAATACGGCATTTATAACCTCCTCTATATTTGAAAATAAAAATAGAAAAATCTTGCTGATGATTATTCCTCCAAAATCATTGCGAAGGTTTTAGCGGCACTATTTTTTCGGGCAGTGTGAAAATCGCCGTTGACTTTTTAAAGTTGCGGTTTAAACCACCGTCAAACATAAAAAGCTGCCCATGTCCTAAAAAAAACATAAAAAGCTGCCTTGAAATTCCGATTTTGTTGTAGGGACTAGGGACCAGGGACTAGTGATTGCAATCTCTCTGGACTCTAATTTTGAAGTCTATGCGGATCACCCGGAATGGAATAAATTTTAACGGGACATTTGGTAGGGGAAAAAAAAAATTATCTGAAAATTTTGATTTTTAAAAATATGATAAAAATATTCTGTTTACAATAATATCTAAAAATTAAAAATTTAAAAAAAATTAATTTCTTAAAAATCCTACAAAATACTTTGTACCAAACGCTCCTAACTGAAATTGATAATTCAGAGGATCAACAAATAAATGAGAATTGTGATTTAAGTATATTTTTCACCTTTCTCCAAAATTATTCACTTATAACATTCTCTTCAACTAAAGCACCCATTTTTTGTATGCTTGTCTCCTCCATTAACCAAACCCTTCCAAGATTTAAGAACTTTAGACTTATCTATAATATTTCAAATAGTTTTTGGCATGCAAATTTTTTTTTTTTTAATTAATGTCGAGCATGGGGCGATTTAGTTCTTTAGCAAACATGTTTTTTTTTTCCTATCATTTTTTTTTTGTGAATTCCTTACAACTCATTTATTTACACGATGAATTCGAAACTAACAAATAAATATTCCATATCCTAATTTTCGGTGAGTATCAAGTGTATCACTTTGTCAACCCAAACTAAAACAAATAAATCATGTCGGCAACTATATTAGGAAAATGATTTCAAAATATCTTACCAACTATCAACAATGGTTAAAACTCACGATGATTATCATCATACTAAACTCCTCCCAAACCAATGAAAAACACAAACTCTTCTCTAAAATCTTAATTTGAAAAGCGTAAACCGAACGTGTATCTCAAAGTTCTTTACATGGTATCAGAGTCTCACCGTCCCTCGCTTTAAAAAGTGGAATTAAAAAAAAAAAAAACACAAAAAGGTAAACCAAAAATGGGTCTGTGCAATTCCACGCTTCTAGCCCAAAGGGCTCTTGCGTGAGGGGGCGTGTTGAGATAAAAAGTCCCACATTGATTAGATGGGCAACTAATATAGCCTTTATAAGGTCTTGGCACTTCTACCCTTTGAGCTAGCTTTTGAGGTGGTATATCTCAAAGTTCTTTACAGAACGTAACAGTAGGCCATCTCCAGGCCGCAAATGGATATACCTCATGATGAGATTTATATTTGTGGGCCTAAAGCCTAATATTGATTAAACAACACGATATTTTGAGGAAAAAAATGGAAGTTTAGGCTTGTTTGGTCTTGAAATTAGTTTAGGGCTTTAGGCTTCTCTCGCGGAAAATATTTTTGGGAGGTTATACTTACTGCCTCTTCTTCGTGCTACCTGTTCCCAGTAAATTTTAACTATTGATTTCCGTCAATTTAACGGTTGTAATTTATTGGATCATACTCATTAATTAATTATTAATTTCCAATAAATTATAACGGTTAGATTAGCGGAAATCAAAAAAGAGGTAATAACTATAACCTCTCCCAAACATTTTTTCCCAAAAAATAAAATGGAAGTTCGATGATTTTTTTCAGAACAAAATGAAAATTCAACGCTGCCATTCATTCTTTCAAGAGACTAAAATTAACATTTTTAGCCACATTCGCATCCTCCTACAATTCGAACCCACCAAGATAAGTGTATAATCGAACACACTTCGCTATGTCAGTCATACTTTGTCGATTTTTAAAGGCTATGAATTATTGTTATAAAAAAAAAAAGGCTATGAATTATGATCTCGAAACCAATAAAGTTTATGTAAAACAAAATTTGAAGCACTTCCCATGATCAAGTGTACACTCAACCCTAAACTTACTCAACCCTAAATTGTTTAACAAATTTAATTTAAAAATTTAATTTTAACAAAGTTAAATACATGAATTGTAGACAACTAGACAAACCTGTGTGTTGAGTTTGCTGCACAAATCATGTGGTAAATAACATTTAACGTTCGAGAACACAAAAAAGACAACGATTGAACAACTTCTTGACAACTATTTTAAGCAACAAAAGAGAAAAATTTTCTTTAGGGTCCATAAACGAAGGGAAAAATAATTCTACAGACTAATATCTCAGAAGGTAAATATGATAGATGCACGAATTTGATTTTGCACCAGTCTAAAAAATGATCATTTAGCCTTACTAAATGTTCGATGTCAACAAAAACTACTACTAAGGTCTTGTAATAGGAACACTATTGACAAGATTATATAGTCCAGTTAGCTCATTAAATATTGAGTAATTATTCATGTCTGGAGTAGTCTTAGCTATGCACATCCATGGTCGCCAAAAATGACACACACCTCTTTATTGAGGAAGTGTTTCAGATACATATCAATTGCATCATACACTGATTATAATAAGAATCATTGGTATAATACACCTGAAACACATAAAAATTACTGCTTGATGAACGCTAGTAATTATGCTAACGCACAGATCAATAGCTCAAATGCAAATGTGTGATGGCATTAGTACTACTTGCCATTGACCTCATCTCCTCTATGTTGATTTATTTATGGGATTTATATTTGTCATTTAACATGACACAATAAATTTTCCTACACACACAACATTTTGTGGGGTCTACACTTTTTGAAGACAAAAGAAAAAAAAGAAATCACAGCACGCAAAACGAATCTCTATAACATTACACAATCACTTTTCCTACAACATAACTCTTATAAAACCCTTTATTTATTGTACTGAACAATTGAATAAGTTAAGAAAACCTTCTGAATAGGTGTTTATTCTAGATTCCTACTCCTGAGAGATAAAGTCATATAAATGCTGCTTTACAATTGGGATCCATAAGAGGTCTATGCCCAGAGAAATAACTTACTCTTACAACACTCCTGAGAGGTTTATTCCATACATCTAAAACGAAGGGGAAAGACAGGCTCGGGGAGCAGGGGATGAGAATCAACAAAAACATGATAATGTAAACAACGTACATCCACAACTAAAAAAGTCAATGAAATCCTGAAATCTGAAAACCATGAGTGACTAACTCATAATCAGGATTTCAGGTAATCAGAAATCAAAAACCATAAAAAATTGGAAAATCGCAAAGAAAAATAATAGTCTCTGTGAACAAGATTTGAGTGCTTACGATACACACATGGTAATGACTATATGCTGGTCATCCATTGCTCTCCATTTCAATCATGCAGGAGTTACCATCCTACTATTGGGTTTCTAGAAAGGAAAATGTCCTCAATGCAATATTTTATATACTATAATATAAATAGATAATCCAATTACTTGATCAGGTTACAAACCTCATCAGATCATTTTCTTTTAAGCTTCTCATTCATCCTTTCAACTGCAGCCCTTAGAGTTTCCTCATCCTTACAGAAAGTAAATCTAACTAGATTCTTTCCCTCATCTGGATTCAAATAAAATACACTAGTAGGGATTGCCGCCACTCCCACCTCCTTAATTAGATATTCACAAAATGCAACATCATTTTCAAGTCCAAAAGGTGTGTGATCTACAATCACAAAGTAGGTTCCACTGGGTGGGAATACCTTGAAGCCAACAGCCTTCAATCCTTCCACCAAAATAGCCCTCTTTTCCATATAATCCCTCTTTAGCTCCACAAAGTAAGAATCCGGTGCTCTTAGAGCTGCTGCAGCTGCACATTGCATAGGAGTGGTGGAAGAAAAGGTGAGGAAAGCATGTGCCTGTCTCACTCCCCATGTTAAGTGCGAAGGCGCTATGGCCCATCCAATCTTCCATCCTGTTAAGGAGAATGTCTTCCCTAGAGAGTTCATTGTAACTGTCCTTTCAAACATTCCAGGCAGAGAAGCTATTGAAACGTGATCCATATCATAAGCCAACTTGTCATAAACCTCATCAGAGAAAACCAGAACATCATTCTCAATGCAAATAGAAGCAATTGAATTCAGTTCTTCTAGAGTGAAAATCTTTCCCGTAGGGTTGTGAGGAGTATTTATAAGAATGGCACGAGTATTCTTTGAGACGGTGGACTTCAATTCTTCAATGGGGACAGAAAATTTTGGAGGGTGCAAAGTGATGCTTTTTACTTTTGCACCAGCCATAGATAGAGTGGCTGGATAAGAATCATAATAAGGAGCAAACAGGATGACCTCCTCACCAGGATTTATTAATCCTAACATAGTTGCAGCAATTGCTTCAGTGCATCCAGATGTAACAGTAATTTCCTTTTCAGGGTCTACCACAAGCCCAGTATCTTTCTTAAATCTATCAGCAATGGCAGAGTTCAGGTCTGGAACTCCATAACCCCGAGCATACTGATTTTTTCCATCCCTAATGGCCTGAATTGCTGCTTCCTTTACAAATTCTGGACCATCAAAGTTAGGAAAGCCTTGACCAAGGTTTATGGCTCCATATTGAGCAGCAAGCATACTCATTTGGGTGAAGATTGTTGTTTTGAACATCTCTAAGCGCTTTGCAACCTAACAAACGTATGATAATCAACAAGAAGCAATGTAAACAAATGATGACAATGAAGTTCATTTCTTATTTTCCCCTCTTATGGAATTTTTTTGGTCCATCTATAGGATATACACAATGGAACCTAACTCTTCTCTATCCAAAAGTCTTCCCTGTTTCTAATGAAAGATTTTATCTTAGGTGCTTCCCCCAGCTATGGAAAAAACTCTACAAAGTTAAACAGACTAGCATCTCCGAAGAATTATAACTAATACTCCCCCTTCAGCAAGCTAATAATTAATTCAGAAGGAAATAATAATAGCAATAAAACAAAAGAAAACAAGGGTAATCGATTGTGTGTGAATGTGTCCCTTCCCACGTATGAAGACACACTGAACCAAGATAAGACTACAAAAGAAATAGTGAATTTTAATAGGATACAATCTCAGAAAACAGATACTATGTATCCGATAGAAACACATTTGATTTGGCAATAAAAAGCAAGATTTTCAGCAAAAATGCATTAAATTTAAAAAATAAAAGCTAAGAAAAGCTACAAACTATCGTAATTTACATGCAAAAAAGAAATAAACTTTATAAAACCCTCTGGCATCCAAACTAATAATAATAACAAAAAGATCTGAGAAAGTGGAAGCAATAGCAAATTATATGTGCAGAGATCTCAAAAGGGTGAACCTGCAGAGGTTGCTGCTGCGTCATCTGGTTCTGACCAAAACCGGGGTCCTTGTCAGCGGAAACGGTGGACATGGCGGCAACAAAGAGATGAGAAATTAAATTTGGGGTGGAACCGGAACAGTGGGCAATGAACAGGTTACAGGTACCTTTGGAAAAGCTTGAGAATGTGAAATGGAGTCTAACTCTCATGTGGGGTTGGGTATATGACCAGGTACATTGAACCTAAGCTGAGTGGATTCACAATTGATTCTTTCTGCTGAGTGCTGTGACGTAATTGTTAGAGAGTGCGTGAATTTCAATTTTCAACCAAAAGCTTATGCAGTTAGAGTGAGGAACTATGCTTGTGAATTGTGATATAATATAATAAATGAAATCATTAATATGACATTTGTTCAACAACATAAACTTTAAACTTTTCGATAGAATTAATTTTGCTTATACAATTTTAGAACATAACAGCATGGGTCTTGCATTGGATGAACCTCGGTTGCCGAGATCGCAAATTGGACGATAATGAGTTAGTTCTTGGACCCAACAAAGTCAAACCAATGCTTCCATGGTTGATCCGTCCCCTATCATCATGCCACAATAATAATATAATTTAGTGTGGAGTTTCTATTTATTCCATAAATAATTAGAAAATAATAAAGAAATCAGTCAAATTGTTCGAGTTGTGTAAAGATACAATTAAGCTAAATTATTTATTTCAATAACATTTATTATTTTATATTATATTATTTCTTAATATATTTTAAGTTTGAAAAATGGGCAATTTAATTATTGCAATCTCACTAAGAGCCCTTTATTTATAGAGAAATGTTTTTCTTAAGTTACATAAAAAAATTTATCTCATGTCATACACATCGTAATCTGAGCTAGCATTTCTTTTACTTTTTTCTTTTCTTTTAACCGTGGGATCCACCCAATTATGTTTCTACATAAGATAATACTATCTCATGTAGCATGAGAAAAGAGGGATTGATCCGTATCATCTTGACTTGGTTTTGATTTCTCTATTTTTTTAAGAATCATTGCCCTTATTTATATTATGTAAACAAACCATTCTATTCAAAAGTTTAGGTGGTTAAGTGAAATAAAATATTACTTTATATTATATTATTTACTTTTTTCTGTAATTAATAATTCATAATAAGAATTATACGGATTATATTAGGAGCAAAATTTGTGTGTAGACGTTTACATTAATAGGTAATATCATTGTTATTAAACTCAGATCGACCTCGTCGGGTCGACCCAGAAACTGATAAATCGGTCATATAACCGGTCCGGTTGAAGCAACGGATCGGCATCCATCAGAACCGGTGTGACCCGGTCCGACCCAGCCGGTTTTTATGAAAATCGGTGACCCGGTCGGTTAACCGGTAACCCGGCCCGGTCACAAAAAAAATTTCAATTTTTTTTTTCAAAAAAAATAAATCATAATGGACATATTTGAATATTTTTTTGCTTATTAACTTACATAAGTTATGTATTTACAATACTAATATTATCTCAATTATGCACTATGCAAAAAAATCTGATTTGATTTATAGTTAAGGATGTCATGTTCTGAACCTAAAGCCTCGTATCACGATCATTATATTTTTGTTTGATCCTTTATTGGATAATAATAAGTGATTTATTATTTTTTATATTAAAATATTTGAAATTTTAATCTTTTTTTAGATATTTCAGTATGTTTATAATTTTTTATAAAATTATATATAATTATCGGGTCATGCGATTGAACCAGTGACCACTGGTTGACCCAGTACCTCGACCGGGTCAATGACCGAGCCGGTTTTAATAATATTGGGTAATATGATACATGTAAAGTTCTGTAATTTGATAAGAGGAAAGTTATACTTACAACTTTTTTTTTTACAACCTCTTACAACCATATATCATAACCATTGATTTTCGCAAATCAACGGTTGTCATTTATTATGAATTAATAATTAATTAATGAATTTAATTTGCGAAAATTATAACCGTTGATTGGCGGAAATCAACGGTTATAATATATGGTTGTAAGAGGTTATAAAAAAAAGTTGTAACTATAACCTCTCCCATTTGATAAACCATAAAAAGTGATGTGTATTTAAAAACTTATTTATCATTGAAATCATACAAAGGCCAAAAAAAATTATGTTTGAGGAATGCTACATAATTACAACTAAAATATAAATAAATGAGATGTCAATTATGTACGGTCTTCAAGTGCTAGTCGTCATGCATATTTGCTGATGTGTCATGTGTGTATGTTTATCAGCTATTTACTGTGTAATTTCACTAAATTGCTGTTGTTAAAAGAATATAATTAATAATAATTGTAACAATTTAATGAAATCGTTAGTCCTCGTTATCTATGAAATTTTACCTCACTATCACCTCTAATTAGAAATTGCGTAAACAACTGCTAAAAACCAAAAAATAATATCTCTAAAATTAAGGAACTTTTAATTTTTTTAATTTTTGGGACAAGAAGTATGGAGCTTTAATGTCTAATATAGCTTTATGATATATGATCAATTGGTTACTAGTCTTTTAATGGCAATTTGTGGGAAGAAGGTTAGCTTATTGTGGGGGTGCTGACGATCGTTCCGTCTGATCGGGAATAAACACAACAGATAAAACAATAAGTGTTGCTTCTGATCCCAAGAGAGAAATAAAACAGGTTTTTAAATGAGGGCACCTTAACTTATTCTATTTATATAATGAGTTATGTTTTGATGCAAATCCAAAATAGTTAGTTGTAGGTGAACATTCCTGGGAATCTTCCTTGGGTGACACATGCAAGAGAGGGATTGTCACCTACCAGACGCTCCTCTCCGCTATTATGCTATAGCCTCTTTTATTTTGTTCTAAATATTTATACATTAATGCTTCAATTTCTTCCTTGCTTTGATGCATAGGGGATCAAATAGAAAGAAACTAAATAAAAGAAAAAGAAGCCACTCCTGGGATTGTCAGCTTCAGTAAGGCATGTGTTGCATCTGGGGGAGATCATATCAGATTATACAAAATACTTTACAAGAAGTGAAGAAACTCATCTGAGCTAGCTATAGCCTATAGCACTTTATAAAATACACTAGTGTCTTGTAACCAGCTGGTTTGTGCTCGTTGGAATGATTGAACCTTTATCTGCTGTATATACGTGTTGTAATCAGTGCTTTGTGGAGAATTAATTAATGATTATCTTAAGAGTTGGGAAGTGCAAAATATATATGTATATCGATCAGGATCATCTTACACCGATGTAAGAATAATAAGTCTTATACTAAATCTTAACCATTGATTTTCTGCATGTAACGGTTAAGATTTATTAGGTCTCACTCATTAATTAATTTTTAATTTTCAATAAATCTCAATCATTAGATGCACAGAAATTAACGGTTAAGATTTGGTGTAAGATTTATTATTCTTACACTGGTGTAAGTTGATCCTATCCCTAAATAAGGTAGGATCATTTGACACTGGTGTCAAATTTTAAATTTGACACCTCATCTGATAGCCGTTAGATCAGAAAAGATCAATGGTGTCAGATGCTTACAAATCAGAGCCGTTGATCTTTTTTGATCTAATGGCTCTCAGGTGAGGTGTCAAATTTAAAGTTTGACACCTTATCTGAGAGCCATTGGATCAAAAATGATCAATGGCTCTGATTTGTAAGCATGTGACACCATTGATCTTTTTTGATCTAATGACTCTCAGATGAGGTGTCAAACTTTAAATTTGACACCGGTGTCAAAGGATCCTGCCCTATATATATATATATATATGGGATAAATATTTTTACAGCCACTTTAGATAAGGTTATCTACAACTATCTAACTGTATTCTCCTGGGAGAACATAGTTATAACATTAAAGTTGCTTTTTTTCTCTCTCCTCAATTACTTTCCAGAACTTGTTTGCTGACATGGAGAGAAAAAAAATAATAATGTTATAACCACTATTGTAAAACCCGGCCCGACCCGGTCGGGTCGACCCGATCATCAGACCGGTCCGGGTTAAGCATTGAACCGGTCATGCATCGACCCGGTCAAACCGGTCAAAACCCGGACAAACCTGGCCAAACCCGGTGACCTGGTCGGGTCATGTATTTAAAAAAAAAACAAAAACAAAATTGTTTCATCTTATCAAAAAAATGTTAATCTCATTTTAAAAACTTTTTGTAATTTTATTTGCTAGTATACTCTTCTACAATGACCTCTTAGTTTCCAATACTGAAATAATTTGTGGAATAATAAATTAGAGAATGTGAC
This sequence comes from Gastrolobium bilobum, assembly GCF_033153095.1. Lineage (NCBI taxonomy): Eukaryota > Viridiplantae > Streptophyta > Magnoliopsida > Fabales > Fabaceae > Gastrolobium > Gastrolobium bilobum. Next base: position 649,316 of record NW_026899202.1, read on the forward strand.
ATATGTCATTTTAATATAGTTGAATTTGAAAACTACGAGTTCAATGTCATTGAGAGGTGGTATGTTTATGGGGATTCTGAGTTGCAATTTAAATTGACATAGTAATAGCATACACTTTTATTTATTTATACTTGATGCTTTTTAGCTTATTTAGTGAACCTTATTTAATTCATTTTAGATATGGAGAATATAATTAAATTTATATATTCATATTTTTATATATCTATATATATCCAGGTCAACCAGTTCGACCAGTGACCCAGTACTCTGACCGGATCGATGCCCGGGTTAGGTTTAACAACACTGGTTATAACTATGTTCTCCCGAAAAAACATAGTTATAAATGGTAGCTGTAGATAATTTTATCTAAAGTGGCTGTAGAAATATTTTTTCATATATATATATATATATATATATATATATATATATATATATATAGTCTGAGCCTCCATATCAGCAAATCTGGCTCTAAGGCTTTGTTGGTATAACCAAACATTCTTAATAACAGGTACATGTCGTATCTTAAGTAACTGTAACGTAAAGAGTTAAGATCGAAAGAAGAAGCTAGAATATATACGGATGCGGTGCACTGGAAAGAGTAAGAGAGAGACAGATAATTAGAGATAATGAACTGGCTATCATAATTTTAGTTTCCTAGCAAAAGAATATACGCATTGTGTGATGTTATATCTTTATCTGATTCATTTTAAGAAAGTCAGTTGAGAAAAATAAAATAGAAGGTCTAATAGGAAAAATGTACTAATATGAAATCAGTAAAATAAGGAGCCTGAAGCGTCAGCAATAAAGAATATATAGTTTATAATAATCAAATGCGAAGGCCCTGTTGTATGATACGTTTTCATAAAGACGTCAATATATGAAGATGATAAACTACTGCACGAAAACTTATCAAATATTGACTAAATACGGCATGAAAAAAATATAAGAGCAAGTAACTTAAAGTCTACATTTTAGCTCATCTTTTTAATGAAGGACTTCCATTTCATCAAACAAGAAAACAACGAATTGAATCCAGAAGAAAAGAATCAAATATAATGAAATCTTGAAATTAAAAAACACACACACACAAAGTTCTTGTAAGCTGCTGGCGCAGAAGTTTTTTTTTTTTTTTTTTTTTGTCCCTTAGAATTAAGAGCCAAAGAAAAAAAGGGTAGGACACATAAAAATACTTAGCTACAAATCAGAGTCTAAAATAGAAGTCCAAACAGAGGCCGAAAATAAACGCCTTGATTTCCAACGCAACACCAACTTATTGTTACGCAACTCCTCCACCTCATACCCATCATTAAACAGACCCAGCAACAGCTTCGCTTGCAAATGGTTCGAGAAGCTTAGGGGAACTCCTCTGAACCCCGCCGCACCCAACCACTCCCCCCACGACCCTCTCCCTTCCTCACCCTCACCCGTCCGGTATATCCGGGCCACCGAGCCCGTTATTCGTGGGCCCAAGAACACTCGCTCCACCAAAGCCCGGGAGCATCCCTGCATGGGAAACCCATCCTCAAGGGAATCATACATCGACGAGTAGTGGTAGAGCGAGTCCATGAACAGGCTCACAAAACCGGAATCTCCAACGGGCCCAACCTCCTCCTCCGCCAGGGTCACAAGTCTCGGGCTCAACTCCTTGGCACCATTCAAGAACGAAGCAACCGATTCGGGTGCGCGGTAGCTAAGGTGTGGCAGGTGCAGCATGCAGTTGAATATTAAGGCCTCTCCGCGAACGAGTTTCAGAGAACACGGTCGAAACGTTTCGTCGGGGTCCAACCTGCACTGATGAAACGAGAACGGTTGCCCGATCGATGCAGCAAACGCCGTCAAGCGCCGTCCAGTCTCTTGGATGGTGGCAATGGATCTGCGTCCGCTGCCATTGCCTCTGGACAATGCGGTTATGCGGAGGTGTGGGCCTGGTGGGCCTTCTTTCCGGGAGGAGAGTGCTTGAATGAGGGAAGCCCATTGGGCCCCTTCCATGACATCATAGTCGACGATGTGGACCCTACGCTCGTGGATCACTGCTTCTAAGATGGCCTGATTGGCTGTGAAGTGGCCGAACTTGACGTATGGTGACATGTCCTGAAGAAGCTGGAATGCTGCAAGCATGTCCGTTTGGGGGTTGTTATGGTCGAGGTGGGGTCCACTGATGACGTAATGTTTGTTGGTTGTTGTTGTTGTTGTGCTGTGCGCACCGGTGGCGCCTTCTAGCAGTCCCTGGAGGGCTTCGGTAAAATACGCCGCGAGCCTCTCCATGTTGGTGCCTTCTGTTGGGGACACCAACTCCTTGAGCCGAACCAATATCGCTCGAGCCAGGTCGTGGCTCTTGTTGCCTCCGGTGAGGGCCTCCGCCGCCGCCATCAGGAGGTGAACCAGCCGGAGGCCCTTCGAGTTGTCGCCGGTGCTGCCTTCGTCGTCGTCCGTGGTGGTGGTGGTGGTGGTTGTTGAAGCGGAGTTGCAGCCGTCACCGCTTGATGCTTCTTGCACGACGCCGTGATCTGCCATGATAGAGTCAATGAGGCCGTGGAAGTCGTCTTGGTCGCCGGTGAAGCATTCCCAGTTGACGAGTGGGGACCATTGGCTCCAGTTACAGCCGGCATCGTCGTCGGAAGTAGGGGTGGTGGTACTGTAACCGGAGAAGTCGAGGAGATCCGGGACAATACCATCCATGACGATGTCCATGTCCATGTCCATGTCCATGTCCATATCCATATCCATATCCTTGACTGATGATGAGCTTAATAAGCTCATTAAGAGAGATAGAGAGAGAGAATAGTTTATGTAAAGTGTAGTAGTACGAAGCTGTGTCGTACAATTGATGTGTGGGAGGGGAATCAAGTGAGAGATTTATACGGTGGTTGGGAAAGAGAGTAAGAAAGCGCCACAACTAGAGACATTGAGATCCTAAAACTGAATTTTTTTTTTTTTGAAAGAAAAACCAATTGAGCTATTATTGCTCCTACATGTAGTATATATATAAGTTATAAACCAAATCACTCATGAGTCATCATCGCCATTTAACTAATTTAATATTAAATATCTAGCTACTGTGGTGCTTTGATTTTGGAGTTGTGAATTTGTAAATAATTTCACTTAATTATCACTTATGGTTGTAAATTATTTGAGTTATTAATTACACAAAAGTTTTAGAATTAGAAAACTAGGGAATGGATACACAGTTATTACCAGAAAAGTTTATCACTTTTACAATCAATTTAATCATAATTGATTTTCGTCAATCTAACATTATAATTTATTAGGAATTAATAATATTTATTGAGTCACACTTATTAATACCGTTAGATTAGCAGAAATCAACGGTGAATTAAATTAGTTGTAAGAGTGATAAATTTTTTTAATGATAAATATATCCATCCCTTTAGAACTATGGTACAGATATTTTTAAAAAATGTTTTTTTTTTTTTTTAGATTTCCTAGTATTATAGTTGAGGTTTTTAAAATATTATTATTTCACTAGGTTTTCACATTTCTCTTTTATGCATACCTTCATCGTTCTCTTATATCATTTTTTCATAAAATAAATATGTATAAAAAATATGAATTTAAGTGTAAAAATGTTACTAACACATAAAATGAACAAACTGGTAGATATTTTCACCAACGAAAAAAAAAAACACTTGTAGGGACTTATGCAGTCTTATAATTATTTCCTAATAATTAATTATGTGCAACATGAATCAGAAATAAAGAGACATGCAGGGTCAGAAATTTCTTCAGAAAAGAGTTGAAGATATGTACTTTGGACTAATTTATGTAATTCAATTACAATCATTCTTGCAAGTGCTAATCAACAAGACAACTCGTCCTAATTATTAACCAAACAGAAACCTTTAAAAAAAATAAGCAAATATATATAGAAATTTACGTATTTTCTATTTACCAAATGGTCTAACATAATAACCTTAGCCAGGTGTGGTTAGATGATATCGTGCCGGATCTAAAAATTTTTCTTTATGTCTGCACACTTAGAGCGGGGTTTCGGAGGCTCCCGATTTTTTTTTTAAAGATCATAATCATAATCCAATTTTTGTTTTCACTTCAAAAGTAAAGCTTTGTTGAATCCACCAAAGTTTTAAGGAAATAATCGATAATGATAATTAAAAAAAAAAAACAACAAAAAGACATTTGTACAATATAGTATAATTGTAAGGGTTAATCGATCAAAAATTCATCTTTGTAGATGTCTATTTGATCCAAAGTTTGTCACTTTTGTTTCACAAAAAAAGTGAAAAATCCCGTGTGATTCTCCTCCACTTGATGAAGATTGAATTTCAGGAATCGTTGATATCTATTAAAATTTGGAGCTAATAAGGTTTATGTAAAAAAGAAGAAGAGACAAAGCAATGATCTAGGATTTTAAGCTTTAAGCTTTTAATTGTAGGGATTGGTTGGGTTGGGCATATCTTTTCCTTTTTCCTTTCAATCTTCCTATTCTTTTTTTCTTTTCTTTTTTACTTGATCTGAATCATCCACCCATGTGAATTATTTTTTCTCTCCCATCTTTGTGTCTGCAAGTGCAGACACTTGCAGCCACCTACGTCCGCCGTTAGATGATACCAAAAATAAACAATTTTTCACAAGAGGAACAAAAATGTTGGGGGGTTGAAGAAGTGCAAGAAGTTATTCAGATAAACTTTATACAGAAATCGAAAGGATAAATTTCACAAGAGGGCGACAAGAACAAATATATATATATGAACAAAAAAATAAGGTGCAAAAGTGAAAGAATTGAAGTTATTCTGATAATGAAACCACAAAAGCTTCATATAGAAACCATCAAAATGAAAGCTCAGTTACGAAATGTGTTTTGGACAACAAGTTGATTTTAAAACTGATAAAATACATCACGATAAAGACTAACATTGCTCATTTCTCAAATAAATTTTTTAAAATAACTGTAATCCCTTTCATGTTTATATGACCGGCTTGTGGTTTCTGCCATTTGATTGTGGCACGTCATCTTAACCGTCCATACAGTATTCCATAAATTGATTTATATATTTTTTAACTAAGTTCATATCATAAGATAATTCTTTATATTTTTAATATTTGACCTTTGATTAATTCTAATAATATATTATTTAAATTGTAAAATTAAGTTATTCACTTTAATTCATTGATTAGTCAACTACATTTAATAATATTTAGTTTGACACAAAGGACAGATTGCATCTAATAATATATGAATTCAAATCATTTTTTTTGTTTAATTTCAAAATCTAAAAAAATTTACACCATAAATTCTCTACGAAGTGTTTTATTTCTTCACACACACACATATATATATATATATATATATATTAAGATACATGTGATCCGAACCTATTATACATGAGAAATGCATGGATCTCGCTCATAATTGGCCTCCGAGACAACGTAACTTAAATTGAAAAGAACCATAATTGTCGAAATCAGTAGCTCAATCAAGTTGGCCATCTCCAAGAACCAGTGTGAGGATGGCAACTCTAGCTTGTCACTATATTTACTAAGTTTACTCTGAACATAGTTTGCCCACCAAAGAATAGCCTGAGAGGCCACCCTTCTCCATCAATCAACATGAACACCGCCTCATGAAGGACGATGATAAACATGACGCTCAATAATTATAAATACAGAGGTCATTGGCCCATGTATGATATCTCTCTTTGAATACTTGAACCTCCTTGGATATTAAATTAACTTAAGTGTCGGAGTGTCTTTGCAGGTACCTCCAGTCGTTCTCATTCTACCCAATGAAGCACAAGCACTGCCCAACCATCTGCAACGCAATACACCATCTCGCCTAGCTTCCAAGCATCCCTACAACAGCTCATTAATCTTTCCTTCTCTTCATCTATCTTTAACCGTGTGTGGTTAGGCTCAACCCAATTGGTGTTGAACCGATCAACATACACTATTTTTATAACTTCAACAGAGAGAGAAGGAGGCAAGAGCGAGAGATAGATATTTTCAGAGAGAAAAGCTTGAAGGAGATTGAGCAACATTGATTCTTCTTCTTCTTCATGATTTTTTCTATTTTCTTTTCATTCTTTGTTTTGTTTAAGCCAGCTATGTTTGACTAAGTTTCTTTTGTAGTTAGGAATATGGATCCAACGTGAATCTTTGTTTTGGTTTAATTCTTTTCATTAATAAATTATCTCAAATTATTTGTGTTTACCTTGATTTGCATGTTTAAATTCTTGTATGATCTGGCCAATTATTTAGGGATAAAAAGGGTTAGGATTCATAATAGATATATTGGGATCTTGATATAGATAGGGGTAGAACACCAATTCTTGCATGACATAGGCTTGTAGGAATTGCAAATTTTTATAATTCATCACGCTTAAGGCTTAATCTAAAAGGGATTTCTAAGACATAAGGATTCCGATTGGGTTAAAGAGTTAAAGAACTAAGACATTATGATTTAACCAATTAATTTTTAGATGATAAATTATTTGAAATAATTGAGATAGAATATTATTGAATTGTAATTAAATCAATTAAGGGGAATCGAAGGTGAAGTAAACCTAACTGCATTTTTATTCATAATTTCAAGTTAATCTTTTTAATTAATTTCTTTTACTGTCATCTTTATTTAATTTTTATTTAAATATTGGTTACTTGCGAAATTACTTTTGAATTGTCTAACTTAGATAAAAAAGATGAAAACATTGCTTGAATTTAGTCCTCGTGAGAATGATACTTTTACTTAATCACTTTATTACTTGTACGACCGGTATATTTATTGTGTTCGCCACAAGTTTTTGGATGATGTAAACAACCATTTTTTTTTGGGTAAACATGTAAACAACCACTTTTATCATTGAGATCGACACTTATTGGATGTTTTTTATTTTTTATTTTAGCTTAAGTAATTTTATTTTATTTTTGTAAATAAATTTTTGTAATGCTAAAATGTTATGTTTTCACCTCTTTTTTCCCTTTATCGTCTTTTTATTTTTTAGAGTAATGTTCTATTTTTTTTTTCATTTTCTTTGAGTGATTTTTGTTCCCCTATATTTTCTCTGATATTTTGCATCAGAAGCTTACTAACTCTCTTTGTTTTGATGCTTCTATATTTTCAGCCTATTAGGATGGCACATACAGGGGTGGTAAACGAATCAGGAGCCTTTGGCTCGGCTCGTGAAAGCCTGAGCTTACATATCTAAAATTGGTTGTTGGAACCAGGTTTGGACTTGTATAAAAGCTCGTTTGATAAAAAAAAAAACCTCAGCTCCAATTCAAAAATTCGGCCTTAAAACCTCCCAGGCTGACCTAGTATATTTATTTTTATTTTTATTTTATATTTTTTATATTACTTTTAGTAGTCCCCTCTCTCTCCTCAATTCATTTCACACCATTTTATTGGTTATACAGACTTTTTGAATGCTTTTGTTCTATATTATGCTGTTTAGATGTACATTGAATTTATGAATATTTGTGGAATTACTAGTGATGTTGATTGTATATTTTTTTTATTAATTTTTGATTTTATAATATAGAGAACTTATAGCATTTGATATCTTATATATTACTTTTTGTTAGAGAAGTATAAAACTATTAAGGTAATCTCACCCAACAGCATAAAATTTTGGAATGAATTGGTTCTTTATATAATATCAGAGTCTCGGTGTCACGATTTTGATCCTCATTGCCTCCAATTTAATTTATAATTAATCAAGTCTTGTGGAGTTTCTTAACACAGGTAGGTGGGTCTGTGTATTGTCCACCCTTCAAACTTAGTGAGCTTTCGTGAAAGAGGCGTGTTAGAGAGTATAAAATCATTAAGATAAGTTCTCCCGACAGCTTAAGTTTTTGGATTGAATTGATTATTTATAATTTTAATCACATTTTACATTTACACATATATTTAGACTACTCATACAACTCAAAATTGTTTCAAAAAATTGATATAAAAATTATTTCAAATAGATATTAGTCCGACAAAATAAATCATCAAAGATAATATATGCTATTTCAGAGTATTATTTTAACTTTTATGATTTCAAATTAGTATTTAATAACTAAAAAAATAAAAATAAAAATTGATCATAAGATTATATTTAAATTTTAACTTAAGAAGGGATGAATTGAGTTTTTGAAATTTTTTTGCAAAAAATTTGATTTTTCTTTGTGAAATATTTTCTTGTATAAGATACACGAAGATAATATTTAACAACTCAATCAAACAAAGAATTATCAACAAATTGAAAGTTAAATATACTCAAGAGTTATAGGAATGTTTATGAAAAAGAGATAAAGGATAGAGAAAAAGTAAACTCAATTTATCCTGATTCAGTACTACGTCCACATTGCAATCACCACATTGATTCTTCATTTTTGATCAAGCTTTATGGGTGCTTGAACAAATCACTTCAGCCATAAATATTATGGTTCTTAGACATCTTATAATTTAACCCAAAATTCTAAGGCAATGAGCTACTTTTCTAACACTAAAGCTGTTATTACCCTTTCAACTCAAGTACATAAAAGGAACTCTTTAAGATTGACTAAGTACTCTCAAAATACAAATTAAAGAATTTGAAGTACTATAGGTATTGATTATCTCACGAAAATGGAGCTCAAGGGAATTTAATAATTAAAGAGAGTATGAATGATAAATAAATGTGTTTGATACAGTGAGAGCACTCAATAATAACATTAAGATCAATGGAACAATAATTAAAAGTGATTGGAAGCGTAATAAATAAGTATATATAATTTTTTTATTATAAAATATTGTCATTACTTTTAGTACAACAAATATAGTCATTTTTACATGCTAGTATGCTGACGGACTAATAAGTATTCAAATTTTGAAAAGTATTCAAATATTTTCATTTTGAAAAGTATTCAAATATTTTCATTTTGAAAAGGAAGTATTGAAATACTTGGTAAAAGGTATTTGAATATTTTCTTGACAAAAATCAATACGCAACAATTTCAAGTTCAATTTGATTTCTAACTTGTTTCCAATCACTTTATTTAAATGATCATAACTTAAACAAAATGTTTTGAGGTTCTAAAGCATGTTAAGGATTTTTTCTATGTTTTTCAAATTTCGTTAAGTATTTCATGTCATAGATTATGCATGTAGAAAAATAAATTTATTTCGAGCTTATTTATGCAATTTCGATTAATTATCTTTATATTTGAGTCTAGCTAAGTCCTGTAAATATATTGTTTATAGGTTCTTGGACATATAAGTTATTCCATTATAGTTTAAACATTAATTTCCTCGAAGCTTAATCAAATATCTTGATGAATTATGCATGTGTTTAGTTATTAAGTTATCTTTCTTTAACTTTTTTATTATTATTGCATGTTATATGAGAGAATAAGCTAGAGTGATACTCTCATACACTACTAAAGAAGTATGAATTAGGGACGGATTTAAGAGATGAAATATTTTATGTCTCTAATTGGGACGGATTTAGAGACGGAAAATCAATTTGTCCCTATTTGGGACGAAATTAGCGATGAAATAAATTCTGTCTCTAGTAGTGACGAATTTTGAGATGGAAAAATATTTCGTCCCTAATTGGGACGAAATATTTTCAATTTTTGCAATCCGTCCCAAATTCCGTTCCTAATAGGGACGGAATATTGTTCGTCCCAACTTGGGATAAAATAGAGATATCTTTTCTAAAATTCGTCCCTAAATTCGTCTCTAATAGGGACACAAAATAATCTGTCTCTATTAGGGATGGAAAAAATCTGTCCCTAATAGAGACAGATTTAGGGATGGAAAAATTCAGTCCCTAACATGGACAAAAAATAATATGTCCCTAATTGAGACAAATTTAAAGACTGAATTTTGTATTTAAGTGTTATTGTTTATAAAATTGCAAAAACATGAACTTTTTGCAAAGATGTGGTTAGAAAAAAGTAATATTTCGTGTTGTGAGAAATAATTGAAGGGTGGTTAATCCAACCCGCTAGTGAATAATTAGGGTGCGCATGACAACCTTTCCGGAATCAATTTTTTTTTTTTAATTTCTGCTCCCGGGAACAAAAATGGATAGAAAACTCGTTTGGTAAAATCGATTTATTTTTTTGTTCCCGGGATGAACCGGATTAATTTTTGTGCTGGGGAACAGAAAAAAGAATCAGAAAATTTCAGCTTTTTTGATTCTGGGCACAGAATGAGAAACACTTATCTCTCTCAATTACTCTTCACCACTACCATCATCGTACAACCACCACCACCTCCATGTCACCACCACCACCACCACCACCACTATTACCATCACCATCACCACCATTATCACCACCACCACCACCACCATCATCGTAGCCATTGCCATCACCACCACCACGCAACCAATACTGCCGCCATTGCCGCTGCCGCAACCACCACCACCATGTCATCCCCATCACCATTGTCGTAGACATTGCTGTCACCACAGCCGCCGCCGCTGCCATCGCCGCCATCGCCGCCGCCACTACCGCCGCCACCACTACCATTAACATGCCACTGTCATCGCCACCGCCACCACCATCGTCGCCGTCACCACCACCACCACCACTGCCACTGCCACCATTACCGCCACTACCGCTGTCACCACTGCCATTATCACGTCATTGCCACCACCACCACCACCATGTCGTCACCATCACCACCACTACCGCTGCCACTGCCACTATGCCACCATTGCCGCCGCTAACATGCCATCACCACTATTGCCACCGCCGCCACCACCATTACCACCACCATGCCATCACCTCCATCACCACCACCACTGCTACCGCTATCGTCACCACAATGCCACTACTACAACCACCGTCGCTGCCGCCACCACCATCAACACCACACCATATGAAAAGGAAAGTGATAATCCGAAAAAAAATTATGCTTAATAGGATTGATTTTTTATTCTATTACTTATTGTGTTATCAAACGCAATTCTCATTCTCGGAATAAAAATAAAACATGTTATCAAACACATTTTTTTTCTCAAAAATTGTTCCAAGGCACAGAAATAGAAAAGAATTGTTTCTTTTCAGAAATAGTGCCAGGGAACAGAATGGTTACCATCACACCCTTAAAAGTATGGGTTAGAGACGAGAAATTTTTTTTCTAATGGGGATGGATTTATATATGAAATCTCAATCACTTGTCAATAGGGGAGATTGATAAACTCATAGTTTATCATATTTTATAAGACTAAAATCATAATAACTAACTCTCAAATGAATCCTTAAGATGAAAACTATGGGTTATTTGGCTAGGAAACATTAATCGTGTGTAGGTATGTGTGTGTGCTTATGGGTGTTTGTGTATGGTTGTGGGTATGTGTGTGTATGAAGAGCTACCAACTTGTTATGCATTAAGAGTCAAATTAAGCAATGAATTAATCTAAATATAACCAAAAGATATGGGAATTGTGATTAAAAATGTTTTCTAAAAAGACTTTTTTCAAAGTTTGAGCTAGTTCTATTTTACTATATACAATTGGTCAAGCCTGACTTGATGTAAGCCAGACTGTATGCCCTTGATAGGCCGCATGATCCATTTACACCTGTACATGAGGATGTAAACCCCTTTCCATTGTGGATTATTATGATTCTAAAATAGACATTTTTATCTATCATTAGTTCAGTAATAGTCTTAGTTTATCTAGAGATTCATCGACATTCATCACAAGTTGCACATGTTTATTTCAATACCTCGACATTGATATTAAGAAATTCATTTATTTATAGTGTAAAGGCTCGTCCACATGCCTCTTTCTTCTTTTATTTTCTAGAGCTTCTTTTTCCAGCTTTATAAAAGGTATTACTCACTATCACAACTATGGACCATTGTTACCTCATGTCATATAACTTTCTTGAGAGTGATTAAAATTCTTAATTTATTTTCTCTAAAGATTGACACATGATAATATTAGCTTATATTTTTTTAAAATTTTTAAATTAATTATATATGTTTTATATTTAATTTCGATCATAGAGATAAAATGGGCATAGTGAAGGAAGAGTGAGAAAATGAGAAATGCACATCAAGGAACATTTTCGCCCTTCTTCCTTTCATTATTGAGAATCTACACCAGTGTTTAAATTTTTGATCAAACTGTTCTAATATAATCACTCCCACAATTTGACAAGCACTTTCTCTAAGAGACGAACTTTATTTCCTTGCATACAATTATTTCCTTTCTTACAATTAATTCCTTATTCTTTGTAGGATTATTTTCCTTTTCTTGTTATGATTATTTTCCTTTTTCTTTCCTACAATTATTTTTCTTTTTCTTTCCTACTATTATTTTCCTAATTTCGTCTCTAATAGGGACGAATTCTAGCATTTTATAGAACTAAATTGTTGATAATATTAGGGACAAAAAATACATATTAGAGACATATTTTTTTTCCGTCCCTAATAGGGATGGAACTAAAATTCCGTCTCGGAACATTAGCGATGAGCTATTTAGGGACAAAAATTTTTCTGTCTCAAATTCCGTCCTTAATTTATTCAGGGACGGATTTATGCCTAATAGGGACCTAATATTTCCGTCCCTAATACCTATTTTTTTAGTAGTGATAGTTGAAATATAACATATAAAATTGAACGAGAATAAACAGAGTTAAATAAAAGCAAACGTTCTATTTTTTTTATTTTTTTTTTTAAAATCGCACATTGTGTCATTTTTACTTATTTCTTTCATTTTTTCTCAAAGTAAATCATATTCCTTTAAAAGTTTGAAAAAAAAAAATTGGCAAAGAGAACGCAGAGCTAATTCACTTATGTAAAACAAACATAGAAATAAGAGGTCGTGAAAACCGAGAAACAATACAAACTATATAAGCTCTGAATTTTAGTTGAGAAAATAATTAATTATGAGCCATCTCTTTCCATAACCTTTTACTCATACTTTTTAACGATAGAAAAAAATTATTATTATCATTATCATTATCATCATTATTATTATGCCAAAACGCAAAACTACTTTAGCAATGATTTACGACAGTGTTTTAAAATGACTTATGAATGCCAAGTATGAAGTACCCCTCAATCCTGTTTCCAAAAAAAAAACCCCTCAATCATTGGACAAACATTAGAATATATAGGTGAATAATTAATATATATACAATTATTGCTTGTTTTCTTTGTTGTCTCTTCATTAATGGAGACAAACTGTGTGATGAAGACATTGCTTTAATTCAATCTAATAATAAACTCATGGATTAAGAAACAAATAATAACCCAATTGCGGTTTGAATATTCTTTGGAATATATGTTGTTTAAAGCTTAGTAAAACGTCACCTCATTGGACAAATTGATGGATGAAAGCATAGGGTTTAATATTATTCATAAAAAAACCATTAAGAAGTAATTTTAATTCAAAGGGATAAAAAAAAGTAAAATTACTAAGAAGGCTTATTCTAATTTTATGTAAATAAAAAATATCTAATTAAATTTAATAATCAAAATTATCCCTGTTATCAACAATTACCACTCATACATGATTGATTAATAACATTCACTTGGTGGTTAATAAATTAATATTATAGCTCATCTTTGAGTCATCAGTAGTCTAAAATTTACTATTAGGGAACAGTAATCAAATTGTTACTGTTTGACAAATTTCTTATCCAAATATCACACGAACAATATTTTTTACCAGATTGTCTCGCGACGTAGTCGTAGCGAATTATGTCCGATCAACTTTTAAAAAGCAAAATATGTCACGTGTCACAAAATTATTGACGAACGTAATTCACTACCAGTCGTAGCGAATTATGTCACGTGACAGTCTAGTAAAAAACAATGTTCATTTAACATTTAGATAAAAAATTTGTTAAAAAATAACACTTTGGTCGATCTTCCAACTAATATTTCTTGTTAATGACTATTACTCATTTCTAATTGGTCAACAACAACCATTAGGTTCATGTCAAGCGAACCAGTAAAACTAATCTTTAAATGCTCAATAGTCATTGAATAGTCAACGATATAATATTTATTATCAAAGGCTATTACTAAAGCCACTAAGTGACCTAAGTGCTTATCACTCATTTTTAAATAGTCATTAAATTGGCATCTTGGCATATTCCCCTTCTTATAGAATTTTTTGTGCTCCTGCATCACATGGTGTTTGGCCAAAAATAGAAAAGTGTAGGATATTGTTTCCTATCGTTAGCCCTTCTTTGACTTTTTTATAACACGCCTCCCAATGAAGCTGTGCGTGAGACCCACGTGCTAGATCAACTAGTCAATTCAGGTTGGTTTTGTTTGAATCCTCGAATTAGTGAAAAGTTGTAAGAATTTTATTAATCTTAATGTTAAAGGAGATAAGTTATCTCACGTCATGAAAATAAATTTGTGGATTTCATTATCTAAAAAAAGAAAAAAAAATGACACAGTTATTTAAAGATATGTAGAAAAAAAATTTATCTCATTATAATAAGAGAATAACTTTTCGCAAGTTGTAAACGTAATTAAGTATATATGTTTAAAGTATACTTAATGCAATTAAGTATTTAACGTATATTTAGCGTAATCATTATCATTATTTGTATTTATTGTCTTTTCTTATTTTATTTATGTATTTATATTTCTCTAATTATTGTTGTACAATTTCAGGATTTTAAAATAAATATAACATGAGAAAAACATTTCTATGTCAACTTGAAATAAGTTTATCTCCGGCTAGTCCAAAACTACTTCGTTGTATTTATTTATTTCGTTATATTAATTGATTCGCCTTTGAATAGTTATAATTTTCTTTTTTTCTCTCTTCTTTTATCACCATTGATCCATCTTTGTACGATTATAATTTAGTTTTCTCTCTCTTCCTTTATCACTATTGATCCATCTTTATACGGTTATAATTTAGTAGCTGGAGATAAAAAAAAATTTATACAAAGATAAAATTATCTCAAACAACTTGAGAAATAATAAGTCCATCTAACATATTATATTTTATATGCAATGCAAATAATATTGATATATTTCTTTTCTCCGTATAATTTCAACCACGTACATATGATTTATCTTTCTCTTGAAAGATCTAACTTTGTTATTATTTTTAAAATATATTTTCTTAATTTTTAAATCAACATGTTTAATTTCACATGTTATTCTCTAAAATACACCCCTCATTTTATATAAGTCAAATCCTTTAAATTTCAAAATATTCAAACTACCTAAAAAACCTACCCTCCAATTTTTTTTTATTTTTTTTTTATAACAACCCTCCAATTTTTGTTAATAATAAAACTCTGAAGAAAAAAAAATTAAACAGTAAAAAGATATGATTATTTATTTCAAGTACTATTTTTTTTTCAAGATTAGGGTATCAAGTATTAACTAGGCTAAAGTACCATTTTAAAATTTTTGGACAAAAGAATTGTCTAGTTAAAGTTGTTTGGATAAGTTTTTCTAAAGTAATGCAGTCAAACATGTGACATATGCTGACGGAACTAGTCCCCTTAATGATACTGACGAGACTCGTGCCGTGTCAGCATCGCGTAGGCAGTCTCAATATCGTAAAACTTCGGAAGGTCATAACTTGTGACTCGGATATCCAAATCAGATGATTTTTTTTATTTCACGTAACTTTTTGATATCTACGCAATGACACCTCATTTGACATATTTTATCTCCCACAAACATAATTTGAATTTGTAACAATTGTACCACAATCACAAGAGCGTTTAAATTCAGAAGATCCTCAAACTATGTTTGTGGGAGATAAAATATGTCAAACGAGGTGTCATTGCGTAGATCTCGAAAAGTTATGTGAAATTAAAAAGAAAAAGTCATCTGATTTAGATACCCGAGTCACAAGTTATAGCATTCCAAAGTTTTACGATAACGGAACTGTCTACGTGGTGCTGACGTGACACGAGTCCCGTCAGTGTCAGTGACGGAACTAATCCCGTCAGCATATGTGACATGTTTAACTATATTACTTTAGAAAAATTTATCCAATTAATTTTAATTCGACAATTCTTTTGCCTAAATTTTTTTAAAATAGTGCTTTTCCCGTATTAACTAGCTCCGCTTAATCACGGGTTGCACTTTCTTCAATGTGAAATTTGAGCATTGTTGATGGAACAACCGGCAGGTCAGTGGCTCAGTGAGAATTTCAGTAATTTGTTTGTTTTGTTGTTTGTGTTTGCCTGTTTGATCTCGCTTTGTAGTGAGTGTGGGGGACTCAACTCAATCATACACCTGAACTCAATATTAAAATGGTTATAACATCAGCAGCAAAAATTCCTCTTGCCTTCTTTTATTATTATTTTACGTAAGCTGTGTTCAGGTGGTGAACTTTAAAATTTCAATGGGTTTAAAATGTACGAAATCTCAATTATAATAATCTAATTTCTTTTTTACATAGAATTTCCAGTTCGAATCATTAAATTTGATAAAAGATTTTTTTGTTATAAAATTTGTTACACCTAAATTTTTTTTGTAGATGCAATTACTATAAGAAAAAGATTATACTTACAACCTATTACAATCATATCTTAACACCATTGATTTTCGCCAATCAACGATTATGATTTTTACAAATTAAATTCATTAATTAATTATTAATTCCTAATAATGATAACCGTTGATTGACGAAAATCAACGGTGATAAAATATGGTTGTAAAATATTGTAAAAAAAAAAAGATTGTAAGTATAACATTCCTCTTACTATAAAACTTGTAACTTTATATAAAAATAAAAGATAGGTTGTCAGACAAAAATAATTAAATCCGACGATCTCAATATAGAATGTAGGGAAAATTAAGTAACACTTAATTAAAAGGAATTAAAAATTAAAATTATCAAGAAGAACCATTACAATTTTAATTATATAAAATATTACTCAATTTTATATAGTCATAAAAATTACTTTTTTTTTTTTTGTAAATATAAAAATTACTTTTATTATTTATAATATTACCATTCTTTGATTGGTCACTAATACTCACTTGGTAACTACCACGTAAATACGTACTTCTCATTTTTTAATGATTAGTTTGCACTGAATGGTCAATTGTCTAATATTTATTGTGGATGGCTTTTATTAAATGAGACAGGATACTTTTTGATGTCAAATTTAAAATTTGATATTTCATCTGAGAGTCGTTAGATAAAAAAAGATCAATGACGTTACATGCTTACAAATCAGAGTTATTGATATTTTTTAATCTAACGGCTCTCAAATGAAGTGTCAAATTTATCGGTGTCAAAGGATCTTATCTCTTATTAAATAAAATAGTTTTCACTGAATGATGAATAGTTTTCACTGACTGGTCAACAACAACTAGTTAGTCCCAATCACATGAAATAGTTATAGTTTATTTTTTAGTAGCCAACAGTAGTGATTGATTAGTTTAGTTATTATGATTGACCTATTATTAAATAAATATCATATAGATAATGTATATTGTACAATGTAGTAATTTTAGAGTAGAACTATAAATTGATAAAATAACTTGATTATATTTCTCAAAAAATAAAATCACAAATTATTATTGAATCACATAAAATGACTGCATAAAGTTTACGGGGAAGGATATACTTACAACCAAAAAAGTTTACCACATTTACAACCAATCTAATCATCGTTGATTTCCGTCAATCTAACGGTTATCATTTATTAGAATTAATAATTAATTAATAAATACGACCCAATAATTTCTAATAAATGATAATCGTTAAATTGACAGAAATCAACGGTGATTAGGTTAGTTGTAAAGGTTATAAACTTTTTCGGTGGTAAGTATATCCTTCCCGTTTATATTTTAAAACAATAAAAATATAGCAATAATATAACTAAATAAGGTGAATATAACATGAGCAATGACTGTTTTATAAGAATTAAAACAAAGTACCCAAGTGTGGTGGCTCAGTTGGTAGCATGAGAACTGAGTGGTGGGAGAGGACCTCGGTTTAAATTCCACCAACACCATCTTGGGAGGGGCATAAGTACCGTAATTCTTGGACTCACACCCGAACTCTGGATTAGTTCCATATGCGGCTCAAAGAGTCGAACTCGTGAGAATACCGGAGATTCTGATTCGCCTCAAAGAGATAAGTAGGATCAGTTTCAAAAAAAAAAATCAAAGTAATTGAATAACGAAGATAGAGTGAGTGTGTATAGCCCCTGTTTCAAGAGAATAAAACTAGGGCAATGGGATAATCAAATAGGATTCCTTTTGAACTGAACAATTTATGCTTATTTGACTTTTCAATTTCTTTTATAAGAATTGATAAAAGAAAAAAACATGAATAAATCATTGAATTATGTTATTTGTATTAATGATATGGAATCACATTGATTTGAGCATATAGATTCAATGTCATTTCCAACTTATCATATGATATTTCGAATCCTACGATTTCTATAACTATGGTCAATAATATAATATTTATCATCAACCACTATTAATTTGTCGTCAATGACTGTTATTTATCTCATTGAATAAAAGTATCTAAGTAGTTATTATGCGAATGATTATCATTCATTTTAAGTGATTAATAGTAGCAATTAAAATTTCTTTAAAAGTAATTGTGCCTATTAGATAAAATTAAATGACCATTCTCTCTAATTAAAATTTAAATGGTCATTCATAATTATTTTTCTCTTTAAATTAAAATTTATATTATATATTATTTGATAATCATAATTATTGAACAAAATAATAAAAAATTTCCTTCAATATCCTTTATACTGTGCATGATTTGTTTTTTAAAAAATAATAATAAGATTTTGATATTTTAAAATTGTTTTAATATTTATATTTAATTATTTTCTTTAAAAATCCCTTTTGGTCAAAGAGCCAAAGTTACGTACTTGTTTTGTTACTTGAACGAGAAAGAATCAACAAATATTTTATTTTGAATGTAAAAGAATTGAAGTGTTTTTTCCTTTCATTTTAAAGCCTTGAAAGCATTATTTAACTGTTTCTTTCATTTTCTTTATTAATTTCACTCCTACCCACAATCAAGTTATTTGTACAAAAAGATGCAAACGGCAGCATCTAAAAGTTTGGACTTCTTACTTCGCATAGCAAATGGAAACTTGTTGATACCGTTGTCTATTTTCCATGGCTGGCGTGTTTTTTTTTTTTTTGCCGAACCCATTCCTGTTATGATTCGTGAGGGGAATATATTTCTCATTATATTTCTCATATTGTATAAAATAATTTTGTCTCATGCACACTCAAAAAAATGAATAGGATCTACTAAAAAAAAGTTAATCTCACTCACTTTTTTATTTGTGAATTATCTTGAGAAATATATTCCCTTTTTTTTTTAACCCATATTTTGATTCTATGGAATTGAAAATTTTGAATTATGCAGTGTTGCTCTTCTAGATCAAATATAATAAAAATGGTGCCTTTCTATTTTAGATAAGGGATATCCAAGAATTTTAGGATATAGAACATTAAAGACTCTCATACTCTAGTAGCTAAGTACTATATATCGGCAGGGCAAATGAAAATTTGGGCTCTTGTTGGACGTATCTGTGTAACGAGTTCATGCAATTTCAAAGGAAACTGGATCCTTGAATATGATAGTATGTACTATATAGTGAACGATACAACTTGGGCAATTCTTTTGGACATGGAAGATATATGATGATTCTAATTTGTACGGTCAAATATTCAAACACAATACTTGTCTTGTGGTTTTTTTATTTACTTACTCTGATCATTGGTGGCTATTTCTGAATCCAAGGCAATATATAGGCTCATTACTTCAATTGCTAGGTTTTATGATGCAAATAGTTTCTTCTTTAACAATGTGCAGGGCCTTATAATTGGGTTCTAAAAGGAAAATAGGGATGAGGATTGTTACTGAAGGGAGGTTAGGGTTTTGTATTGACAGTGGATGTTTATGCAGAAATCCCGGGTCAGTCTGATGGGCGAGTTCAGCAACTCCATCCCAGGTTAGTAACAAGTATTTCACAGGAAAATTGTGGCCTCGAGGATGCTAGCCTTGCCAGTTGGCACTGCTCTAGCTGCGACCACATCCACTTGATGCTTCTCTCTTTTTTCAATACAGGATTATTATCTTCTATATGGTGGAATGAAATATATAAGTTAAATCACGATTTAAAGAATACTTTAATGGGCAGTTTAGATCTCATATAAATGGAAGGCTTAGATTTGGCCATGTCACTAGTGACTTTACAGCAATTGGACAGAAGGAGCACTTGCAGTATTACTTATGATTTAATGACAAACTAGGAGGGTTTTGTAGTTCGCGGATATTGAAAAGGATCAAAGTTCAGTGGGTATCTATACTCTTTTCCCTATATCTAGCAATCACATTCTCCTAAAATCTAGAAGCAAATTATTTTTGTAAAGATGGTCAAATACCACAATTCCCAGTCGAACAAAAGCAATTCCTCTTCTACATTTGTAATATTACATAAGGCACGAAAGTCCGAAACCATCTATGCCCTATTTGTAGATTGAAAACTGATGAAAATATTCTCGCAAACTGAAAATATCAAATACGTTCAATGATAAATATAATTAGTGAGAAGTTGACACATTTTCCATCAGGAAAACATGCAAGCAGGGCAGGTAATTCACCGGGTCCTTAACATGCAAGCATAATGTTATAAAACTTTTTGGAATCTTTTATCTAAAAAATAAATAAATAACTTTTCGGATCACAAGTACCAAAATAAATAAATAAAATAAAACAAAACGTATCTCGTTCTCACGAAACCATCCTTCCCCAAACTTAAAAGCTTTAATGGGACATCACATAATAGGGTTACCTGCAGCAGAATGTATCTACGAAGAAGCTGAAGCCAAATTCTTCTGTATTTCAGTGAGTTTATGGGGAAAGCAAGCTACAAGTCTACAACTGAGTGCTGACATTACGTCTCAGCAAAACTTAATAAAAGGTGATCGTTCAGTTAACATTTAAAGATGACAGCCAACAGTAAACACAGAACTTATTTTTACTTCCTACACAAGTTGAATTTTCAGCATATAACTTCCCTTGACAGTAATTTAGCCTTAAGGCAAAATTTTCTTTCCCCTGGCAAGGGCTTGGGCAGGGGGGGTTAATAGGAAAAGGAAAGGGCATTACAAGGGGGTGGAAATTTAGCTTACTGCCATCCAAATTCACACTGAGAGACCCCAAAGATGCCAAATTTCCAGTTTAATAATTTTCAGATATATTTTGTTTCCTCAATTTGGTATGATTTTCAATGCATTCCAATTTTTTAGAGTAAATTACACCTGAGATATTTTCAGATTCTACACAAACAGAACCTCCATTTTCATATTATACCAAAAAGCTCCCACTTGATTTTTCAGGGTATTCGTGAGACACAGGAGGGTGAAACCCACATTGGTAGGGTGTGCAACACAGAACTTCTTTTGAAAGAGGTGTCTCCCTTCCTTACAGTCTAGCTTTTAGGCATGGCATTGGATCCTCCTTCACATCTATGTGTTTACAAAAATTAATCAGGAGAGATATTTGTTTAATGAAAGTTTAAAATAGGGTTAGAATGTAAATTCTGAAACTAGAGGGGGGGTTTGCATAGGCCTCATCAATCTCAAGGGATATCAATGTAACTTTCTTTTATCTGCAGTTACCTCCTCGAAATTAGGATTCTGACTCCTACTGATTTTGTCCAAACAGCAGTAACTACTGCTGACTCAAGTTACCTCAAACCAGTTACCCTTCAGATGATGCTTATAAAACACTTGCTATAGCATTGTTTGATAAGTTAAGAAGATAATCTTCATTCTTCACTATGGCATCAGGTAATTTGGAGTAAATACGGGTTAGAGTGTTAGACAAACTGATGGATAGGAAGGAGTTGTGGCAATGGGATTCACTATAATACGGGTTAGACAAAATGATTGGACCAGACCCTGCAAAGGAACTAAGCCACTGGGACACTGGTTCAATTGCCAGATCACCAATCAAACTTGTAATGCAGCCATTTATTTAAATATGACAAAATATATGCATCAAATATAAAATTATACATTTTAGTTATAAATTAATTATAATAAAATTAACATAATATATTTATCAATCCTCGATTAATTTCTGTTTTGTGGTTCATGACTAAAGTTTTAAGGCAATAAGATCTTTGGGTTAATCAACATAAATAAATTATACGTCAACAAGATTGATATTGAACTTAAGAAGCAATAGCACATACTTGTCTTCCGTGTTTTTAGTAATCCCTTATATTTGTTTAACTAAAAAACATTCAATAGGGTGAAATTGACTTCAATATACTTTGCATTGAATTGAATCTGGATTTAAGTCAGATTTTTTGTTCTGCTTCAGTTTTCACGTTCCAGAACCATAATGCTAGCTCAAACAGCCCACTGATGCACGTGATATAAAATTGATATTGAGCACTAACAGACTATGCTACAATTGTTACCCTCAAAATAAATGACACAGAGAACAAAAGAAGAAATGAGCAATAGCATTGCAAATTAAAAGGAACCACTGATACTTTTAATTATAAAAGTTACAGGTACCACAACATACCACAACATACTTTTCATATAGCAAAAAATCTTTCTATTGGACACAAAAAAAAAAAAAAAAAAAAAAAAATCATATAAAAATTTATTTTACTAACCTTGTTTCACTTTAAAGCACCAATATGGTTGTCAGGGGTAACATAAACTGTCTTTGCTGCCGCTATGGCAGAATCTCCTCTCTTAACAATTTTCTGAAGCTCCTCAACCTTCTCTAACAAAGACGAAACATTTGAGTTGGTAGACTGAACCAGCTCGTTTGCAGTTTCTAAAGCAGTGCATAACTGAATAAACACAAAAAATTAATAATAATAATAATAATAATAATAATAATAAGTTGAAAATAGAAGACAGATTAAGAAGAAAAAAAAAACAATCATACAGATTGAGATGCATAGAGCATAATACCTTCAAGGTAAGGGAAGTCCAAGAATGGTCGGAGCCAGCAAGTGCCGAATTCAAGTGCTCGTAATTTTCCTGAAACGACACGAAGGAAACAAGTTAAACGCGATCAGAAATGGAAAGGAATGAGTGAAACGGCAAAGAGTGAAACCTGGAAGAGGTTGGTGAGGTCAGGAAGTGGATCTGGAGGAGCGTTGTTGAGAATTGAAAGAGAAGAAGGAGATGCTTCACGACGGAGAGAGTCTCCTCCTCCTTCGTCTCCAACGTCGCCAAGAAGATCTCCGATGCATAGGAGAGGCCCTCCGATTCCTCTCATTTTCTGATTCTGATATCCCTAACAAAACACTTGCCTTCTTAACTCCAATTATGGTTAAAACAACAAGCATAATTATTAAGATATATTAGAGAAAAAAAAATTATAAATTATAAAAGTGATATATAATCAATTCAAGTAAAATTTTGATAATATAAATCAAGATAAAATTATTTAAAATTATAAAAAAAACTAGATGCGTAATTAATTTAAAATAATTATGCAAATCTGCAACCTTGCTGATTAATTTAAAAGAATTTAAATTAACATAAAAATATTTTTACTGTTACTACAGATAAATTATCTGTATTTATTCTCAAAACAACATCATTTTGATATTGAAATATTAAAAAATTATAATTATAAAAACTATAATAATCCTGAAATAAATTAAAATTACAAAAATACCATAATTTTTGTCCCAAAATGACATCGTAAATTTAATGTAGATAACTTATATGGACTGCCGAAAAAACGAATCCTTAAATTAATTATGCATGTGTCCCCCATAGTTGTATTTTTGGCTTTATGTCCTTTATTTTTCAATAAATAAAAATTTAATTCACGTGCATATTTTTTTTCATAATTAGATAATTATATGTTATCATATTATTATGAGTTTAATTATGGAAAATAGTTATCTTATGTCACATAAAATAATTGTCTTATGTTGCACACTCATAGAATTTTGTGTCCATATTTTATTTTATTTTTTTATTTTTTAAAAAATTGTGAGTCTCGTAACTTTGTTTCACCACATGAAATACCCGTCTGATGTGACATAAGATTAATAACACCCTTTAACTTTAATTATAACAATAGTTATTTTGAATGTAACAAATATATAATTGAATGATTGTGTAATTATTTTTCACACTTAAAAATAAAAATGTGTTTGTACCAAAAATAAAATAAAATAAAATAAAAATGTGTGAAATTTAAGTAAAAAGATAGAAACAATTTAGTATCATCAACCCTTTCAAAACCGATTCATGCTTGGAATGTGATGGTTAACATTTTTGCAACTATTCATTTCAAGATTTGTGCGATTCTATTGTGAATTTTTTTTTATATGATATCATATTATTTTTTCATTTTTATTTTATTTATAATTATTAAAAAATTATTTTTGTTATGAGAGATAAAATTATTTTATACAAATCCCAATATTTTTTATTTTAAAACAAATTAGAACGTTTTGGAAAATTGAAAATGAAATATATTTTATTAGAAAAGAATTTATTGTTTTAAAAAATAAATTTTATATCATTTCAAACAAGTGAAATTATGAAACGCACCCTTTTTTTCTTCCCTATTTTTTTATTTTTGGTGAAAGAATTTTCTTCCTTCTTTAACTCCGCCACTGTCTGTTGTTGAAAGGGGCTTACCCCAATTATCAGTTCTACACAAAAACCCTAGTTTTTTCATCTGCGAACGCGTCACAAGAAAATGGGAAGTGAAGAAAATGTAAAGCATCTCGAAGACTGCTCCGTTTCCAAGTAAGTGTCAGTTCCTCTTCCTCTTTACTTGGTTTGTAGTTTTAACACTCTTCATTGATATAATTTTTTAGCTTCTTACACACCCCTTTTACAAATTAAATAATAAAATCAAATTGAATCAAATTTAAGAACTAGCTAGAACACCAGAAAAAATGAGGGACTCGATATGAAAATTAGGCTCCTATTTTGCACCCTTGTAATAGGGTCGATGACACAGAGTATTCTGGGATAGTGTATTTGGATTAGAGTGTTTAAGTGAGCACTTTCAAGGGAACCTACTCTACTCCACACCATTCCTTACTATTAATACTTCACATCTTATTCCAAGATTCTTATTTATTCTTTTTCTGAATTCCAATATTATTTACAAGAAAGCTATTTCAACTTACCTTACCTATCCATGTTATTTTAATTATTAAGTGATTGGGTTCCTTCATAGGCCCCTACTGTTGTTCATAACTCTTAACTTACTATCTTCATTAAAGATGAACCTGGCTCATTATGTACGTTTTAATAAAGGTATTTCTAGTTACAGGATTTCTGATTATTTGAGATCCTTACACCTAAGGTGATTTTTCCCTTTCATAGACACTTCCTTTCAACAACTTTGGCTACTGCTCGATAAGCATCCGAATACTTTTTGTCCCCGTGGAATAATCAAATAATTCACTGGTTGCAATGAAGAATTCAATTACCTGTTCAGGAAGTATACCGAAACCTCAATGAGTTGTCAAATATATATATTGACAATAAAAGTTTGGTAGTCCATCAAGTATAACCTGCAAGGAAGAAACCAATAAATGTTTAACAATTGATCAAGTGACTGCTACCGAGGTGCACTGAGAAATGAGAGTATTGGGTGATGATATGTTTCAATAAATTATATTACATTATTACTACTCTGTCATTCATATAAGGGATTTTCATTTCATCAAATCTGTTTACACTTAAGTTGCCTAGTCACTGTACAAAATATTTTTTCTTATCTGATGAATTTAGGGTTAGTTGAAATCCTGATGTTCATGGTCATGGTTAATCCTCTGATGTGGAATGGCATCTATCTAAGCATTGAAGAAAGGTTCTTGGCATGCGCTGCTATGACCCTTTTGTCCCCTCGCTTGTCTACTTGCCGCCCCCAATCTCCTTTGTATATCTTTTGCTGTATGATTCTTTGATGTTTTGTGAATTGGAGTGAGGTCTAAATGGTTACGAGATCTGTAGGAGCAGGAGGAGTTTCAATAATATGCCTTAATCGCTTCAGCTTGACTCAATTCTTGAAAGATCTTCATTCTTCTTGGCAATTTATTTTTATTCATTTCCTTACTCTTTAATTTTGCTTTTTTTTGCAAGTGCCTTTTTTATTTTTTCAAAGGTGAATTTTGTTCAAAATATACTGACCATCAAAAGTTTGCAGTGCATTGGGCACTTGGGTATTTTCAGTGGCAGGAGCTTTGCTGGCAATTCCAGTGGGGATAAAACGCAAATCTTTAGCACCCCTTGTATTTTTTGGCACCACTGGTACTATGCTGGATATTATTATGGGAATTAGTGCGTGCGAAAGGGAACATGCAGAGCGCCAAATGAAGCTACTTGAAGCTCAAAGTGCTGCAGCTGAGACTTCTTTAAGTGAGACAGAAATTGATTCATGAGCTCTATATCTTGAGGTTGTCAAATTTGTTTGGTCATGATTGTAACAAACTAAATGCACTCTTCTGTTAGCCCATGGTCAAATGTTCTTCTAATTGATGCTTTGTTGTTGACCTTTTCCCTCTAGCAGTGTAAACAAAAGAAGGTGAATAAGAAAGGATTTCTTTGTTAATTTATTCATAAAGATTTCAGAAATTTTTGGTTCCTTTTGTTTTCCTATATAATGATACTGGAAAAACAGCCTTATTGTATTAATTTTAGGATCGCTGTAATACCCAAAAGAATTCTAGTTTGAGGAGCAAACTTATATTGAATAAATGGAGCTGTGTAATCTTGTTCAAAAGGAGGCTGATCTTATCGTGTTCAATTTTGATCTAATCACATTTTTACCATGCTCATACAGGGCACTATCACGATCTTGTACTGGACTATAATGTACTGTTTGGATTGTGATATGCATTCAATAGGACCTGAGTCTATTGTCATATGTGTAACTAGAAGTCTGTTGTTACACGTGTAATTAAAAATAAATGGGAAAATCCCAATATCATTTTTAGAAGAAGTTTAAAGTTTTAATTCTGAATTTGCCTTGAATCAGACTAGTCGCGAAACGATGAATAGATGGAATATTTTAAAATAAATAAATAAATGGGGATGGGAAGTTGGTTGGTAGTTAGGAGAGAGCGTATAACTCTCAAAGATCCTAGAATAGGAGAAATTCATAATTGTACTCAGGAGTTCCGTGTATTTCATCTCTGATCTTGTATACCATTGATACAGATCTTGAGATGTTGAAGTTTTGTTAATAAACATCCTTTTCTTCCTGGTCCATATCTATTACATTCTTTGCCAGGCTATTATCTCCAATTTTGTATGCTTTTGCCTTCTAAATATATTGCATATAGTTTTAGTGCCTATTTGCCCGATTTTATTATTAGCTTCATTTCTCCTTGAAAGTAGAAATCTAGTAACGATTTTATAATAAAAAAAAATTATAATAAAAAAGCTTTTTTTATAATAAATAAAAAAGAGAAAAACTACAAACTCACGAGTAATTTTTTTTAAGATATATATCAATTTTTTGGAGTTCTTATTTTATTTTTTAGTTTCACACTTATTCTATTTTCCTTTACCCTAATCATTTACTCCAATAACAAATCATTATATGTCCCCTCATCTAAATCCTAAAAACATCATCAAAATGTTATATAATAAAAAAAATAATTTTTAACTTTTTTTTTTAATTTTAACTTAAAGTTACTTTTGGCTTAAAAAACATTGACTAAAAATAACTTTTGTTTGGCTTAAAAAAAAAAATGGGTACAACGTATTCGCTTTAAAAAAAATGCGATTTCTGTCCGCTTGCTTATTCGCTTGTCCATACCAAACATTTTCCTCTAAAATGTTATTTTCACAGAACTAATGGAGCTATAGTTGATTTTCCCTTCTCTTTTTTTTTTAGTAATAAATGATGAAATTTTGAAAGAGAGTGTAGGGATTGTTCTAGAATTCGCAATTTAGATGTGCAACAGTTCATAATAGATTAAATCACTCGGTTCCAAAGCAAGGCATTGTTGCAGAAACCATTTCAAATTTTCCATTTTCAATATTTAAGCTGGGATCAACATTGATCTCAAACTTCAGAGGACCGTTCTTTCCTTGTTTCAGCAACATTTTCAGAAAAATTAACCAAACATGATAAAAGTTGAACTTTTTAACAGGAAGATATTTTTCCTCCAATTGCAAGCTCTTACCCACCTCTGATGTACTGGCACTCGAAAGTCCTTCCCCAGAAAGTCTCAGGTTATTAGCAAGTCTTACATCTTCATCATTATCCTTGCATTTATTTCTTGGACCCGGATTTCGGTTAAGCATTTGCTCTCTATAACTCGAATAGACTCTTTCAGCCTTGATGTTCCCAAACAAGATTTCTGCGGCCCTGTTCTTAACGAGAACTGGCATGTAATCTGATTCGTCCCACACATATAGCTACCAAAAATTGCATCAAAAGGCAATGTTAAGCACGTCCAAGATTATATAATTTAATTCACATGTTAAAAATCAGATGCGTAACAAGACTAATTTTTCCTATTATAATCTAGTATCTTAATTATGAAACAAATAGGACCAATTCACATATACTTCAAAATCTAGGATATTATTTACAAAAAAAATAAATAAAAAAATCTAGGATATTTAAAAGATGCATCGCAGTTTATTAATTTGGCTATGGATGGATTATTTGTTTCATTTATCCAAACGATTGCCTAAAGGTATATGGAATAATGGATTCCTCATTGACTCATCTTTCCAGTTTCATGTGACTATAATTAGATTCAGCTCAAAAATAAATCCCCAAACTCAAATAAAAGATCGGATAAGATCATGGTGAGGAGAAACAAAACAAGCAAGGCGTGTGAATATATACTTACCATGAAAGGCCTATATATCGAGCACACTGCATGAAGGCGGCTTGTACTTTTTGAACAAATCAGTGGAATCACATTTTGCTCAAATCTGAAAGAAGGGAAGAATTATCACTGATCATAATGGAAGTCATAACAACAAGGCTTTAGTTATCATCTAAACTCATACTCAGAATCTAAGGGTAAACCACACAGCTGGCAGCCAGTGCATAAGAGATCTTTCAATAAGTTATTATCCTCAGTTTTATAAAGTCTCCTGCTAAGGAAAATCTTCTCTTTCTCAGCATGGCCAAGAGTCCTGGTGGTAAGTAGTGGAATAATTTCACCAATAGATGCACAGACTGTAACCTTGCAGGATGTTGCTAGCTGAGAGACTTCCAGAAGGGAAAAGCAGTCTCTAGGCTTTCTTTCTTCAAGCACTGTCCAGTTTCTAGGCACATACTCTATTTGCTGCGTATATCACATTCAGCAGATTCATCAGTATATGCACACCAGTACAGCATGGGAGGAAGCATATTGATCACAGTAGTATTTCTAAGTGAAAGAAGTCAACTTATCAATGAAAACCATTTTTGTTATGAATTTAAACCTAAAATATGAACTAAACAAGGTCTAATAATCACAATATCCACAATCGTTTACGCATAATGTTTACAGGACTAAGGAATTACAATAAAACCGGATAGGTGTATAATATTAATGACATCCTAGTATCCTACCATGGTTATGGAAATTGTTTGTTTCACAATTCGGATCATGCCATCCGATACAACTCAGTGCATAATGGAGCTTGACAGAATCACATCCTGAATTGCATGATGTCACACTGGAAATAGTGATTTAGTAACTGGACGAGATTCAAGTGCTGCACCTTTTTGCAGGTACTGTGCATGTTACAAAGTTGGGTTGGAGATTGG
This sequence comes from Gastrolobium bilobum, assembly GCF_033153095.1. Taxonomy (NCBI): domain Eukaryota; kingdom Viridiplantae; phylum Streptophyta; class Magnoliopsida; order Fabales; family Fabaceae; genus Gastrolobium; species Gastrolobium bilobum. The sequence continues at coordinate 679,009 of NW_026899202.1, forward strand.
AGGAGACCCCATGTGATGCAACCCAAATCAAAAAACCCTAAAATCTAGCTTGAAAAAAAGAATCCCACACAGAAAAAGACATCCTTCTGTTTAGTGATTGAATTTGAATCTCAACCAGAAAATAACATGGTTCTTTTAGTGAATTTGAGTTTGACTAGAGAACAAAACTTATTTTATTATATTAAGATCTACTTCAAGACAACTCTCAAATCCCACTGCCTTTCTTCCTACTTCTTAAACTTCTCAAAGAGAGCCTCTAATTGAACTTTGCCACTAAGAAAGTAAAAGTCTCTCCTTTTTTTTGTTTTTTTCTCTTATTTCCATTGTAATATACCAATTGACAGGGTATGCAGCCATGGATCCAAAAAATTGAAGACACTAGTTGGGTCTAGGTTATCAAATCCTGAGTCACCAAGCTAATTTTCCAATGGTATTGAATCTAAGATTTAGAAACATAATGAATTTTTTAAAAAAGTATCATATAAATAATGCATTATGTATACTGTGCTCAATGTATGAATAAAAAATAGAATCATAAGGTCATAATACACAGTAACAAGTCTAAATCTAGTTATTCCACCTATTCATTAATAATCAAGACTAATGTTATCACTATCAACATCAGTTGTGTCATCATCTTGCAGAATCAATCCTTCATCCTCATCCTCTTCAATCTCGCTATGATAATCTCCAATATCTTGTTCATCAATTCGAATGCATTTTCCTTTACCATTCTTGCTGACAATGCCTTTCACTTTATCATTCTTATTGCCATTATCTTGTATGATAATACCTTTTCCTTTATCATTTTTGTCGGTATTAAGATAAGATAAATGTCTAAAAGAAAAAAATAAAAAAGCATTTACAAATTATGATAAAAAAATATATCAATTTTCAAGTGCGATGTACCTCTCTTTCTATTTAGATTTCTTTTATCAGTCAGACCCCATCCATTAAGCAAGACTTATCTTTCTCCATAATACATTCATCATCAAATGCTATATATCTGATAAGCAAATAGAATCATATGTGTCTCCTTTACCTCCCTTTGTTTTTGCTTAATTTCAAGTTAAAGTATTTAATAAATACAAGAGCATTTAACATTTGTTGCTCTAAGCAGTTACTTCACTTACGAGGAATATGATCGAACACACTCCAATTCCTCTCGCACCTTGTGGCACTACAAGTGAGGTTTATGACACAAATAACTTATGATTGTAGCTCTTTTCACTAATCAACTAAACTATTCAACCAAAATGCTAGTAAAAAGAAATTATACAATACATAGTTAATTACTTAATCTATAAATATCTTTTAAAATAAATGAATAAAATACGTGCTCACATATTTAAATGATCAATTACCAAGTTACTTCTTCTCTCTGATTATGACTGCTATGCTATCCATCAGCCTTGATAAATTTCTCAATTTAAGAATCAATTTTAACCCTTATCTCAATATCATGACACATCTACTCTAATGTCATGTGTAAATCATTTTAACCTTAATATCTAGGTTAAAGTTGAAATCATAATAGAACATGTAGAATTATTATAAATTTATAATAAGTTAAGAGTTAATAATGAATCAAATAGAAGGAAATTATATTACATAAAAATATAATTACTTTTAAAAAACACTTAATTTGGATTACAAAAATATGTCGCTGCATGAAAAAGCTTATGGAATTATAAATCTCAATGCTTGTCAATGATTTCTCATACCTTCTTATATCTTCTTTGTGCATGATTAAATTTTTTTGCTACTTATTCATTGGCATTATCCACGGGCCTCGTAAATGTATCACATTGCAAACATTGAATCACCATCCAAAAGCCAGAGAACTTTCACAAGTGGAGACACACAATTCATGGAGTGCTTTATTAATTTTTCAAAATATTGAATCAATTGGAAGAAAATATTCTATACCCCTATCCTTCATCCTAGAGGAATAGGCACTTGCAGCCCATTTTTCTAATATAAACATAGATCAAAGCGTAATCTTTTGTTCCGAAATAGACTTTGTTGTCATATAAGATGCAACAAACCTTGTTATTGATGGAATAGCTCACTCTCTACCTTTGGAATAACTCCTATGCAAATTCAACACTCAAGAATGCTTATAAATGAAAGATGAAATTCTCTTTGCTTATCCAATGCTAATATAAAATACCGTAATGTTGCCAATGTCTTTAAGAATAAAATCAAGACAGTGGGACCTATTAATATGTTGAAATCTATTAGAGAATAAGGTAGAGACAAGAAAACACCAACTTATCATGAAGTGAGTCTCTCATACTTGAAGAAAGAAGTTGATCTTGTCCAAGCTAATTTGGATAAATATAAGCTTGAATGCATGAGAATTGGTTGTACACAGATGTCAAATGGATGGACCGTTGGAAAATATAGATCCCTTACTAATTTTCTTGTTAATAGTTCTAAAAGGACTGTTTTATAAAATCTGTAGATACTAGTAGTTTCATTAAATATGCTGAAGAAATGTTCAAACTTCAAATTACTAGGTGAGATGGAGAAGGAAATTTGGGAAGAAAATGTTGTTCTAGTGGCGAATTGTGCTTCAGCCCTTTTATTGGCTAGAAACAAGTTGATGGATAAAAGAAAGCAACTCTTTTGGTCAATTTGTGCAGCCCATTGTCTTGATTAGTTGATTTGATTCGTGAAGACTTTGATACATTACAGTATTCCATAATACCATAATATGGAATTACAAACCTGATTGGTAAATTTGTATAGAAGCTATTCCAAAAGATAGAGAGTTAGTTAGACCAACAATATCAAGGGTCTGTTACATCTTATTTGACAATGAATATTATTTCATAACAAAAGATGGCACTCCAATTTATGTTTGCATTAAAAATGGCTACGAATGCCTTTACCTCTAAGATGAAATTTAAAGTTGTAGAAGACATTTTTTATATTGATTCAAGGTTTTGGAAATCAATAAAGTACTGCATGAATTGTGAGTCTCGTGAAAATTCTCATACACGTGGATGATGGAGCAAAGGAACAAATAGCAAAGAATTTTAATCATATGGAAAGCAAATATAAGAAGGTATTGGAACTTTAACATGGATACTAAGGTCAAAATTGGTTTGTGCATGACATTGGAGAAGATGTGACCTAATATTGAGACATAGGTCAAAATTGATTCCCAAATTAAAAATTTTGACAATGTTGAGTGACTCTTTGGAAATACTTTAGCAGTCACAACTAGAGAAAAAGATGCATCTTGTAATTGGTCATTTGAATATCTTATTATGTATTTTATTCATTTGTTCCAAAAAATATTTATAGATTAAATATTAACTAAAAATTCATTTATAATTTCATTTTGCTAGCTTTATGGTGGAATACTTTAGAAGATGAGTGCTAAGAGCTACAATCATTGGTTATTCTTATCCTAAGCCTCTCACTTATAGTACTACAAGGCACAAGAAAAATTGGAGTGCATTTGATCAAATTCACTTTAAGAGAAGAAACCGCTTAGGGCAACAAAGGTTAAATGCTTACGTATTTGTTAAATACAACTTTCCACCTCAAATTATGCAAAAGCAAAGGGAGGCAAAAGGAGAGATATAAGATCCTATTGGCTTATCAGATTTAGCATCTAACGAATAATATATTACTGAGTAAGAGGAGCCTTGCCTAATGGATGGAGACTCTTGAATGGATGTCAAGAGTGCTTCAAGACTGATGAAGGAGATCAAAGCAAAAAGAGAGAGGTATATTGCTCTTACATTGTAGATTGAAATCTTAAACCTGCTTTTGAAATTCTTAAATCTTTATTTTCTTTGTCATTCATCTTATCTGATATATTTACATATGTATTATCTATATTTCTTAGATGATCAAAATGTTAATACCAACAGCAACAAGAATGATAAAGGAAAAGACATCATATAAAATAATGCAAAACAGAAGAAGAAGAAGAAGATAGAGGATAAGGCATCACTAACAAGAATGATTAAGAAAAAGGCATTCAAATTGATGAATAACATATTAGGGACAATAATGAGACCAAAGAAGAAGAGGATAAAGTGATGGTTATGCTAGTTGACGACACAATTGATAATGATAGTTATAACATTAGTCTTGATGATTGATGAGTAACTGTAAGAGGATAAATAGTTTTAGACTTGGTTACTTACATATACTATGTTTTTTATTTATTAGCCTATATCTATATTGATCATGAGACTTAATTATGATCTTATAGCTTGTGATTTTGTTTTTTATTCATATACCTTGAGCATTATATACATAATACATATATAAGATATATTTCAAACTATTTTTCATTATGTTTCTAAATCTTATAATCAATATCATTTATGATTCACGATTATATTTTCGCAATTCAAGATTTGAATTGTGATTTGATAACTTTATGTTCACTTTCTACACGCATACATTCCACTCAAAGAAGAAGAAGTAGGGATTTGTTAGCTTTTAACATCTAACTTGCTTCAAGACAATTGAGCAGAACAAAGTGCATTTGACATTTCAAACAACAACAAATGTACACAATCACATAGCACATTCCTCAAATTTAGGACATGAAATGATGAGCATACAAGTACACAGATTTGGAACTTGTACTTATTTTTAATCTTTTAATATGCCTATGCTATCATAACTTAATCTTCTTGCAGCTATGTCCTAACTTCATTCTCTAAACTGTATAATAATGTGTGATAAATGCAATAAATGACGCTCTCAATGTAACAGTTTAACCACAGCCATAGGATGTAGCCTGCTAATGTCATTTTTTTGGTCTTACGATGTATCCTCGCACCCTTTGAGTTTAAGATTACTCCTCTCTCAACTGAAGCTGCTCTTCCCGACAAGTGCTTTCTTGTAGGCTCGTTAATAGAAGGATCCAAGAAACCCCTCAAACTTGCTTACCACAAGAGCCACTTATGTAATGTGCTAATAAAAGCATCATTTCTTCCCAATTTTTTAGGAAATCAAATGATATAAGGAAAATCATGCAAATGCATTCGCTGAACAATAGGCATGACTAGAAAAGAATAAGAAGATGTACTATAGGCATTATGAAAACAAGATAATGTGACAGAAGAAAAGAATATGGATGCAATCATATTATGACTCGATGGAACAGCCACTAGTTGAATGAAAAGAAATGCTGTCCAAAAACTTTGACAACTTAGAGAACATCAATAAAGCAAGCATCCAGAATCAACACACAATAAGTATGAACTTAGAAATTATATAGTACAGGCAACAATTACAGGGCAAAGAGAATACTTGATTGGACTTCAACTTGATGTTGCATATGGTGGACCGAGACTGCTGCACCCACTTTATGACCCTACTAAGCTTGTCCTTTGTTGTTGTCCCAACACGGCAACCAGTTATCAACTCTTCAACAACTGCACAGAAGGAAATTGCAAAAGTTGAACTTTTTAAGCATAATGAGACTAATTATATTCACATTCAATTATTATTGTTGCACATCACATTCACATCTCTCACATAAGCATCAATCATTGATGTACATGTAAGTATGAGTGGGTGTAGCATTAATCATTGATATTTTGTATAGGAGGAGCAGCAAAATAATGATGATTATTGCACAGTTCAATGAAACAACAAACCCTTTGAGATAAGTGATTCGTAAGGGTGAACCAAGCAAAGCAGAGAAGACCACTGAACGGTTCTGGCCTCAACGACATCACCATATTTTGCAATCTTGAAATCTGCCACGTTTCATAACAGAATTAAAGTCATCAAATCGATAGCAATGAGTTTCAAAACGGATAATAAAATAGGTTTCAGACAATACTCTCTAACAAAACGACATCTCCAGCTTCTACCATGGACCCCATGTGCTTCTGCCAAAGAGACACTACGAAATACGGCGTCGTATCATCGCCGACCTGAATGTCGGTTCGGATTAGGTCTCTTCCGAGTTTCGACGATTTGCACTGCGAATCAGAAATGGACGTAAATGGAAGAATCAATAAATGGAGAGTGTTGAGTAGAAGAGGAATAAGAAACCTGAACGGGGAAGGAACGATGAACGAAGACGACAAGTTGAACGAAATCGCCGATGTGAGAAGAGGCTGCGCGGAGGTCTATGAGAGGACCGTACCATCCAAATGCTGAGCCCATCTTCTCCTTCTTCCCGCTCTATGCTTAAAAAAGTTTTACATGACATCTACTTTTAACTTTCTACCAGTACTTCAATATTTCAGTATAGGGAAAAGTGTGATCATTTTAGAAGGGATACAAAGTTCTATGATTTTAAAGGAGAGAAATAGATAAATTACGAGAGACTAGACACACAAAAAAAAAAAAAATTTAAAAGTCTCGATCCCACTTTTTTCTTCAAATATTATTTATTTAGGGATTAATATTTGTTATAGGAGATAATTTGATCTGTTACGTACATATAAAATTGTATAATTGTATCTCCTACAAACTCACAAATAAAAGTGTGTATAATTTATGTGCAAACACATAAGAAGAAGAGAAAAAAAAAAATGTAACTCGTATATTTCTATGGGAGATAAAATTTATCTTGAAAAATAGGATTCCTATTATTTATTAACTTAAATAAAGACAATCAATTTGTTAATCTTTTAAAAGAAAGTTGCATCAATATCTCAATTTCAATTCAAATATGAATTTGATTGAAGCTCTGTCTTTCGTAAAATATGTATAATATGAGAAGAGAAAAAAGCAAAGCTCATGTTTATAAAATATGTCTTGAGTAAGGGTAGTTGTATAGTACATTTTCAACTAAATGAAATATGTTCCAAACACACACACATATCATGTTTCCTTACGAATGCTTACAATTATCTAAGTCTCATATTGTTGGATACTTTTTTCAAACCTATTGCTAATTCTAAGTAATAGGATTTTTATTCATTCCTTAACCCCCAAGGAAGAGCATGAAATGGATCTAGGCATAAAAAGGACAAAATTCTTAATAACTCACTTCTTAGTATTTGTTCCCATTAATTCTATCGAGAAACGGAAGCAAATTTTAGAAAAACCTTATAAGGCGTTTGGTAGAAGAGATATTTTTTTTTACTAGGTAAATGTAATTACCAGTAATATGGTAGGAAAGTTTAAAAAAAGTTGTTTGGTTGGCCAAAGTTTTACCAGAAAAATTGGTTAAAATTTTCTAAATCTTTATTTGATTGAAGGTAAAATAATGATGGGGAAGTGGTTTGAAATGACAAAATTAACCCTTACACTTACATTTTTGAATTTGAAGAACGTTTATGAAAACATAATTGTGTCTGTGCGTCAACATTTGTTGTCCGAACCCCTTCACATCTGCACATACTTGTCTCTTCCTCTCTGCATCTCCTTTCTCCAGTTGGCAAGCATCACATCTGCACATACCTCATCACTGGTTGTCAACTTAGATAATTTTCAGAGATGCGTGAAAAAAAAAATTGCCCAAAAATATATGATGGATATTGGTGACAAAAAGTAAAACTCCAAAGCCATTAAATCCAGCGAACATCAAACGTTTATTGAGAAAATATGTTTTTTTTTTTATATTGAGCTTGTGAATGGTTTCATTGAACTTAATCAGATATGGAGTCGAATTGGAAACCATGTGGACTTTTGCTTCTAGTTCCAGATTCCCAGACTCCCATTTCAGATGAAAGACAAAGATGAAGAGAGAATGATTGGTCGTTGATAATCAATACGATGTAAATAAGGAATCATGACCAATTATCTACCATTTGAAAGTAGAGATGAGTGTCCATGGGGTTTGAATCAGGGTATTTTGGTCTCCACAGGTTGTCCTTCTTGCTATTTACCCACGAAATTACAAATACCACCATCGAAGTTGTCATTTGGAACAGTGATTTATTTCCCTTTTTACACGCATGCTTCAAACGCAAGGGAAATCTGTTAGATGGGGAAATATTTCAAAAATCTTCACCAAACATGGACGTCCAAGTTTACCAAAACCAGATGCATGGGGTAATAAAAAATAACCTCAACCAAATGCCCCCATAGGGTGTCTAGGAATTACTTGCCACAAATATGTCATGATAAAGAAGAAGGGGAGTCAAGCATACTTGGATAGGGAAATTCACTGTGTGTGTTAAAATATTATTAAGGGGCGTTTGGTAGAGTAAATTTTTTTTTTATTCGGGAATCTCGATTTTCAGAAATATGATGAAAATATTCAATTTACGATAATATCCGAAAATTAAAAATTTAGAAAAATTCAATTTCCCAGGAATCCTACAAAAACCTTTGTACCAAACGCCCCCTAAAAGTCAGTATAAATTATTTATGCTAATAGTACATTCTAATTAAATTTTATAATCAATGTCAATTTATTTTTAAAAAAACTAATGATGTCATTTTTTTTATTAAATTTTGCCCAAAACAGAGGGAAAAAACAAATAATTCAATCTCTGGAGACAAACCAATTCGGCTATGATCATTTTAGGTATATTTGAGTAAACAATTCTTTAAAAAAAAAACAACCTAATCTAATGACTATTTTAAAAAAAGTACTTAACCATCATTTTAGTCTTCTGAAGATACACTTAAAATCAATTTAATTTTTTAACCATTTATTACATTAAAGTAGTCCTCCAAAATTTAATTTGACATCTAAATAATCCTTCTCTCAAGTTTCCCGATATTAATTACGATTATTTTAATAGTCACTTTAAATCTTAAAAGAACTAAGTTGACATCACAAATATTTAAAAGACCAAACGAGTCTCATGTAAACGTTAGATAACCAAAATATTAATGTAGTCAAAAAGAAAATCGTCAATATTAACTCTAATCATGTGTCCTATGTATTAAAAATTTATAATAAAATAAATTTTGTATTTATATTTTAATTAAACGAGACTCAAAAGTAATCACTTCATAAAACAGGAAATACAAAAAAAAATTATATTCAATTTAAAATCCTTTTATATAACAAATAATCAAAGTCAAAATTACATTAAAAATATCTCGTATGTTTACACTCTTGTTTTAGCAAAATTTTGTCCCTTTTGCACGAGAGAATGGCTGCCCCTGGAAAGGCCATCGGAGCAGGAAGGAAGTGTCCACAAGTCTCTCACTTATTATTTGCTGATTTTAATCCGTGTTTTAAAATCTCACTCTATCTCCTGAGTTGACCCGAGTCAATACTGACTCTTCCTCTCTGATGGTTGAGTTCACAAGTTGGACCTTATATGCACTACACTTCCGACCCCCAAAATCCGGCCGAGTTTCAGTGACTCCCGGGTCAGAGGGGTCAAAGAGGGTCATTGCATGTGTCTTTTTTTAAAAAAATTTTCCATGAAACAACGTCATTTTATTAAAAAAAAATGCTTGCAAACCTAAATTTAATCATTCTCTTCTCTCCGAGCGACTTAGACTTGTGGTATCTTGATAATTTGGTATCATTAGAATATGAGTTTTGTACTTTGATATCTTGATACTTTAATTAGGTTGTGTAATATTGACTTGTGATTGTAATTGGTAAATTATAATGATTGGTGATTTGCTTTTTAATATTTTCATATAAGATCTATATATTTATGGGAAAAGTGTGCGTCCCTTTAAAAGGACACACAATTATATCCTTTTAGAGAGATAAAGGAACAAGTTATGGGAGAGAAAAAGTGGAGGGAAAATTTTGTAATTTAAAATTTTAAAAAATACACTACATTTATTTAAAAGGACCATTCTTTTAAATGACAAATATTAAACCCTATATTTATACTTTTTTAATATATAAAACTGGATCAGCATAATGACCTCATCATCCCCGGTTGAACCCGTGATCCCGTAATCCCGTGACCTCGACCGAGTTGATGGGACTGATTTAATGCTCTTTGCGGAAGGGACAGTCGAACAGGCAATTACAGTGATGGATTGTTTGGAAACATTTGCAGCAATGTCAGGGCAAAAGGTCAGTAACAGTAAAACCTTGATTTACTTTCCCCTAATGTTGATAATTAATGATATTGCAGAAAAAATATATAAACGCTGTCAGTTGAAGAGGACAAAGAACATAGGTAGGTACCTGGGATTCCTCAGTATGGGAGCAACAAGAAGGAGCATTACATGGACAATAGACAAGGTTAGAAAGAAGCTACACGGATGGAAAAGTCAATGTCTCTCATTTGCGGGCAGAGTCACTTTAGCTCGCTTGGTCTTGCGTGGTCTCCAGCTCGCTTGGAGTTTGGGGATTCGCAAATTGATAATAATAGAGAGGGACTGCAAGAATGCCCTTGAACTAATTCGTGAATGGATGCAAAAGAAATGGGATATTATTTGCCAGTTCTTGAATGGCCAAGGGAACATATGTGCTCATGGAGTAGCTTCAAAGGCTATCAACGATAGCATTGCTTATCAGTAGGAGTGAAAGTAGGTCGGATTAAGCGGAGCTTTGCTCCGAAAAGTCTAAATCTATGCTAAAAAATCTGTCATATCTCTGTTTATAAAAAAACAAATAGCTTGACTTGATTTGATCCGTTAGTCTGTTAATTTTTAACTTCCAAGCAGAATCGAACCATGAATCAACTTTACAAAATACTCAAATTCTGTTGCTAAAACAAAAATCACAATTTCAATGTCTAAACAAAACCATGAATCACAACAAAACTCATCACAATATACATTTAAGTCACTTTCAAAAGTAAAATGCTCAAACTAAATAACATATATTTCATCAGATTCAACAAACAATCTATACTATGTCAATTAAAGTGACTACATAAATACAACAAACATATCATGATACTTGTAGTAGTCAAAAATTTCTCTTCATATTCTCTCCCCTACAAATACAATTCCAAGATTACATAAGTTGACAAACAATTTGTAAATGTAGAAAAATAAAATAAAATAAAGAATAGAAACAAAAAAAAAGATTAAGATACAAAAAATCTTTTAATAGATTCAATTATAGTAGTTAATTAGAATTACATGGATATGAATCAATTGTGATTGATATCAATTAAGATGATCATTTATTATACTTTTATAGCATTCCATTGTATTAATGTGGGTCAATGGAAAGAATAAAAAAAAAATCACTCCCTAATTAAATTTGATTAACAAGTGTGGAGTGAAAGTAATTTTTATACGCAACCAGTGGCAGAGCCAGACCAAAAGTTTAGGTTGTGCCAAAAAAATTTAACATATTAAATTATCAAGATATTTATCGTAATTATACAAATTAATCAAAAAATATTATTATGAATTCTAGCATAGTTATTTAAATTATGTATTAAATAATATTAGATAACATTGAAAATTCAAATGAACAATCGTTAATGATTATGGGTTCGCTTTTTCTGCAGTAATTGTAGATAAGTTATCTGCAGTAAGCTCAATATGACGTCATTTTAGGACGGAAATCATGGTGTTTTTATAATTTTAATTTATTCTAGGATTATTATAGTCTTTATAATTATAATTTTTTAATTTTTCAATCCCAAAACGATGTTATTTTGAGAGTAAATGCAGATAACTTATATGCATTAAGTGCAGAAATATTTTTCTAAATGATTATATATCAAAGCAAACATATAAAAAGACACTAACCTTTTGGGTAAGCATTTCAAACATAAGAATTTCATTTTCCTCCAATAGCATGATAAGTAATGAACCAAGCATTGCCATAAGGATATGAAAACACACAAATATAATACTTTTCTATAAATTTCACTTTATAATTGGGATATTAACTATAAATTAAAGCATACAGACAACATTTAGAGTCAAAGGGATTCTCTTTCATTATACTTTTCTATTTACAAAATATATTTTTGTTAGATTCTTCCATCTTTTCATTTCGTAAGCCATTGCTATTTCAATCGAAGTCTCGCAGAGCTAGCAAGTTGTGCAACAAGTCAGATGAAAAAAGGAGCAAGAGAGAGAAATCTGATTGCAATTGTAAGTCACAAATTAGGACTTTGAAAGTGATTTTAATTTATGGGTCAGGTAAAAGTATTTGGGTATTGAGTTTTATTTTTCTGATTGAAAAACATAAATATAATTATATTTATTTAGGTGGTGCCAAATTATAAATTTAATCTTTGTTAATTATAATTAATTATATATTTACATATAATAAATAAATTTTTTTAAAACCAAGCAGGTGCCAAGGCACCTACTGGCATAGGAGTGGCTCCGCCACTGTACGCAACCTTATTCTTGCAAAGTGGCTATTTGTAGGCCAATCGAAAGAATAAGAAGAAAATAATTTTCTCCCAACTATTATCCAATTCTCTTCTTCCCCAATTAATTTCTCATCCTTGTATTCTCACTTTTTTCTATTAATTTAAGTCTCTCTTTCTCTCTCTCTATCTATCAAAATTATCCTCTCTTCTCTCTGGCCTCTCAATTTTTATTTTTATTTTTTGATATAATTGTATTTTTATTCCCGAATTCGCCTGTCTTATATGCTTATGTAAAATATATTCCGATTTTCCAACCTCTCAATCTGAAGAACGAGGTTGTTTTGAAGAGCAGTGCAATTTAACAATAGTCCTTTATGATACTATTGTTTTGAAGAGCCAATGCTAGTTTATTACTTTGTCAACCATAACAAAAATTCAGAAATCTATTTTTTTAGTTTCCTATACATTGACTGATGAAATAAATGGTAATAATCGATGTGAAGGATCTATATATATGTAGTGGTAAATCTTGTCATCCGCGATAGGTCAACTATATATAAAAAAGGCTGATGCCATATATCCTTTTAAGAAATAATTTATTATGATTTCGTTAAATGACTAATGTTATCTTCTTCTTTTTTTTTGGTAAACTATATAATGTTATATTTCTTTTCTATTGGTGAGGATTAATGTCCCTTTCAATATTAATAAAACTAAAGTTTTAATAAAAATGTCTACACAACATTCTTGTTGAATTAAACATTCCATAAAACATTTCCACACAAGAAGAAAAAAATTACTTTTGATATTAAAACTCAACTAGGAGATAAGGATGAAAGAAATACTTATACACAGTTTTATTTTTATAATGCAAAAAAGTCATTTTTCAAATTCAAACTCATAATATTTTAATCGCAAAAGAATAGGGCCATCACTTAAGTTCACGTAAATTCCTTCAATACAGCGAGAGTACCAAATTCGGTATTCACTTTTATTAAATTGGAAAAAAAAATTCATTTTAACACACGTTTTTTTTAATATTTTCTCTTTTAACAAGGATGTAGGTACTCCCATTGAACCAAAGGTTCTATCCAAGTTCACCAATTGCGGTTACAACTTACTAATGCTTGTAAACGTAAATAATAGTGATCTAGAAAAGTTATGATTTATACAATCAACCCCAAAGCCAAAACTAAACCAAAACTCTGAGATGATTTAATCTTTAAGCTTATGCTTGCAGCATAATCCTATTAGTTTTGATATAACTTGGAAGGGTGGGTTTTTTGTTGCTGGAAAGGGGTTATGTCCATTCATATGCTTATCTGTTTTTTAGGTTCCTGTTTAGCAACTAAAGGTGGAGTAGGTGCTTGACATGTAGTAGATTAGAGCATCTATGATCATGTGGTCAAGATGCTATGCTATCACTAATACTAGGAAAACAAAGACCCCACGCTTGACGTCAATACATTTCTGCTATAGATGTTACTATTGATGTATTCAAATCAGACGCTGGAACAAGTTTCGGTTGTCTAGAGAGTTAGGGCATATTCAAATTGAGAATATGAGTTGTTATGTTGAATGCTTTTATTTGCTACTGCTTAGTTTCCTCATATTAATTCTTTCTCTCAACTTTTTTAACATATGTATTATTTCAAGGAATAATATGTATACACTGCTGCAACCTCGGCTTGATGTCCTTCTTTTTGAAATAGTTGTCCCCCTTATGTGTTTAATGATAATGATCAAAAGCTTTGGATGAAGATCCACATGAATATGTAAGGAAAGGCTACGGTAAGTTTGATTGGTGGGTAAACAAGGAAACAGTATTTCACCGAATTGAATTGGGATTGCTTATGGCTTCTCATTCTTTATTACAGACATTATTGAAGATTTGTATAGTTCAAGGACTACTTCAATGGATTTTGTGAGTGTAGGAGATAGTACTTTTCTGATGCAACATAAGAAAAATATTACCCTTGTAGTTTAGTATAAAATGAAAGAAAGGATTTATTTTGGTACATTGGTGGCACGGTAATTTAAATCTACAATCTCATGTTAGCTACCCAAACCCCCACTGCTAGCACAAAAAAGAAAAAAAATCTGTGTTATTCATAGTTCTTAGAATTGCACAATTCTTGATTTCTAATTTGGTTATATTCTCATATATCTTTACTTTGTTAGAAGTTAAACAATCCTGTTTAATTGAACTAAGAAGCTTCTTCAAGAGCACAATTAAATCCTTTTATTGGCATAGTTGGTATAATGCTTCTTCCTCTTGTATTCACAATTGTACATTGGTGACATGAAATTTAAACCTACAATCTCATGAAAGATAACCAAACCCCTACTTGCCAGCCCATAAAATAAAAGATTTGTGTGTTATTCATAGTTATGAGAATTGCATGACTCATAATTTGAATCACACAATTCGACAAGCCATCGATTTTTATCATGTCATGAATTAGAGATGACTTTGAGTTGTATGATACATGCATGAATCGATTCCATATCAGCGTATGTATCCATGATTCAGTGATTCATTAATTAATTTGTTTGCTTTTCTTTCATCAATTCTCATAAAATAAATTGAAAAAATAAAATAAGTTTATATAGTTAAATGAAAAGGAACTAATGAAATGCTACTGGATGCTTCCTATTTGAGAATTTCGTTGCCCTGTTTTCATTATTTTGAAACAAGAGTTTCATACACACTATGCATCATATTTAGTTTTTCCATTGCTCCGTTTTTATTCTTCTCAAATAGAGGCTTTACATAGTTACTCGCTCGCTCACTCTGCATTTTTATTTGGCTGTAGCATTTATTTTTTGGGGTTTTGTCAGGCTTATTTTTAATTTATTTTGTCAATTCTTAGTTTAAAATTATTACATGGAGCATTCTACATAATTTATATGATATATTTCAAGCTATTTTTAATTGTGCATCTGAATCTTATGATTCAATACAATTTACATTCACTTGGCCATTCACAATTTGAATTTGAATTTGATAACCTTGGTGTTATTTAATTTTATAATTTAGAGCTATAGTATTTGCGCCAAATATGATGCAAATATGAAATGTATTGGCTGCAATGTAAGTTGATCCCAAAATGTTGATCTATCCTCTTCTGACTTAACTTGCAATCCTTCAAAGTTTGTGGTAGCCTCGTTGAAATAGAACCTATCCTAATCCCTTCCTTTCCCTATTGCAAAAATGAGTGATTCAAAGGAATCGAAATTTCCTTTCTCTACCATTTACTCACTCTAACTAAACAAAGCAATATTTTCCAATTGAATATTTTGGTTTGATTTCATGTAAGCTAATTTGAATTTTAGTTGTAGATAATGGAAATGTCATTTCTTTATTCTTAAGAATTTAGCCATACTTTTATTTTCATGTGAAAAACAGGCAGCATTGCAGTGTGTTGTATCCAGAATGCAAGATCTTGAACTTCCTGTGCGGGTTGATTCTGTTTTTGCTTTGCGATCTTTCATTGAAGCTTGCAAATGTGTTTTTGGCAATCTCACATACTGAGATGTTGGTTCCTCCTATATAAAAAATATAGCCAAATTTCTATTAAAATGTAATCGAATATAATTAAAGTATAAAATAATTTCAATTGATTATATTTATACTTTTTGTTTTTTCTTCAAGTAGTAGCCAATTTCCGTAATGCTTGGATAGTATCTTCAGTCAAGCTAGAACTATAGACATCAATAATGTTAATTTTTATGGTACTGTAGAGATTGATACAGATCTTATGCAACTCTCAAAGATAGTATTGGTGAGGAAACAAAGTTAAGTCCTTCCACCACCTATTTAACTCACATGCACCAATTGAACTATTACCATTTGATACTACTTTTATTTTATTTTATTTAAAATAAATAATATGATAGAGGCCGACCTGTAGGCTTATAAGCCCGGTATGTAAAAAAAAACATATCACATATTTTCTAAATAGACTTATTTAAAATTCAGACCTGTTTTATTTGATTATATGTAATAGGCCAAGTCTGGCCTGATATAGGTGAGGCCATAAGCCAGGCCGGCCTACTTTCACCCCTACTTATGAGAAGCTCGTGTTCCCCTCTCCAGAGATCAAGGATATGGCGATAGCTGATAGAGGGGGTCCTTTAGCTTGTAACTGTCTTCCTATATAATTTTTGGAGAAAAGCCCCTTTGTATTCCGTACCCACTTTAGTCCCTTACAAAAAATTAATTTCAGAAATTCAAAGTGAATCCATTTAGTTGAAATTGTAGTCTCTCACAAATTCCAAAAAGATCTAGATTAGTCCCTCAAAAGGATTAAGATGAATCTACTTTGAATTCCATAAAGATCAGACAACTAATTTTTATTATAAAGAACTAAAGTGATGACGTACTTTTTGTTAGGAATCTAAAAAAAACTTTACTCTAATTTTTGGAAGGCGTTGGTCCCTCCACATATACAAAATAATAATAATAATAATAATCATAATCAAAGTCAAACTCGTAAACTAACGTTACTAGTCACTCTGCTTAGCACCATATTTATGCACTTTCAAAGGTTTTTATTAAACTAAAAACATGAACACAATTAACGTTCCCATACTATATATGACTCATACAAAAATAATGTCCTGTAGAATTCTATTAACTAAAGAATCAGATATGTAATTTTTTTAAGTTACCCCCATTTTACATTTCTCACATAAAAATAGATGTTAGTTCCCAACCCCCCCAACAAAAAAAAAAAAAAATTTAAACAATTCTTTTGGATAAATAGTGAATGGTACTTGTAAATGATCTACAGCATAACATACATTATATTATACTATACGTGCACATAATTTTTTTCAAAAGTTGACATATTTTACATGCTTTGGTGGCAAATAAAGAATATCACCAACTGTACCAAAAAAAAGAAAAAAAGAAAAGAAAGAATATAACCAACGAAATGGTCAACTTCTTTTATAAACAAAATCCTCTTGAACTTGCTCAAGCCATTGCTAGATTGAAGTTACCTCTACAATACCTCGTCAGACTTGACCAACCGTACAACAAAAGAGAAACGCAAACCTTGAGCAAGATATTAGATCTAGGCATCTAGCAGACACAAAAGTTCCAACACCATGGGCAAAATGTTTGTTTATGCATAAAAAAATCAAAGAACTAGTTTTTGTGGGTAATCGATTAAAAGGTGGAGAAATCCAAAGAATTTAATCTACAAGGGAAACCAATAAAAGGGACAACAGTAAACTCCAGCAACTGTCTAAAACTTGATACATTATTCCATTTCAAAGTTTGACCAAAGTCAGAAACTAACATTCAAAGATGTCTCAAAAACCAAATTACGATTACAAAGAGTGGCCACCCAAAATCAAAAAAATTATTGGGCTGCAGTGAAACCAAACTAGAAAGAAAGTATGAATTGGCCTCTCAGCATCTATAAGAGAACCAAATAAGTGCGCATACTAAGTAGATGGAACGGGCCAACAAAAACAAGCGCCAATTCCAGTAAGAGGCTTCTGTCAGAAACAAGCACCAACGCCTAAAAGCTATAACAGAATCCCCACCTTTTATCTACACACCTACTCCCAAATTTTTGTTTTAAACGTGTTCATAGAGCATTAGCAAATTTAGATCATGTAATTTTCCCACCTATGTCTATCAACTATACATTAATCTACAATGGAGAAATGCCAATTCCATTATAAGAAACTCTGACAGATTCATTGCATAAAATCTGTGGTCAAACTGGATCTGCCCCTTAAAAACTACCAACTTACCCAAAATAGGAGCTCGTATACAGCCTCACTCCGATATCAAGGGGCCCATCGTCACCACCAACAGCATGAAGTGCTACCGGAATTGTTGAGAGAAGGCGCACCGTGA
This sequence comes from Gastrolobium bilobum, assembly GCF_033153095.1. Taxonomy (NCBI): domain Eukaryota; kingdom Viridiplantae; phylum Streptophyta; class Magnoliopsida; order Fabales; family Fabaceae; genus Gastrolobium; species Gastrolobium bilobum. Next base: position 697,048 of record NW_026899202.1, read on the forward strand.
GCGGGAAAACTGCAGGTTCAATTTCAGTCTTTGAAGTGTCCGATCCGGAAATGGGCTCCCTGTCCATGGTAGATATACTATCATCCACGTTCATTGCATCACTTTGATTAGAATTATCCATTGGAACTTTTAGGTTATAGGGACAAGTGAGCAATGCAACTTCTTCAAATGCCCTCCACTTGTAAGAGCTACCCCTCCTAAATGCACGTCTATTAGTACACATGCTAAGCACCAAAGTGGAAGTGGACTCAAGCCATTCCACAGTCATGCCTTCAACATCATCATAATATATGCGTCGCTCAATCTGCAAGACAAAAAGGTACAAAAAAATCATAAGCATGGCATGAAGCATTTGTAACACAAAAAACATCAAATTGTATCATATTAATTATACAAAAACTAATCTTTCTATATCTTCATAGACAATCCCTTTTTTAAAAATAAAATAAAAAAATGCATAGAAAATTTGTCACAAGTTTTATTTGACAATCATTGACAATAAATATAGATATATAACAGTATTAGCCGTTTTCTTATTCCAGTAATGTCTGGAAAAAATCCTAAATTAAAAAAAAAAAAAACACAGCACACTTATTGCAGAGACATTTTGACACTTTTACTCTATGCAAACTAGAACTACATATAGTCAGAAGTTACTTACAGCTAGCTTTTGAACATAAATTGACATGAATTTTGGGCCTAGTCCCAGTATTCTTGCTTCTGATAACAAGACCTGCAGAATAGATGAGCACACTTTAACTGCAGAGGAAAGTGTATAAGAACAAAGAACAAAACCTAGGTTTAAAACATAACAAGAACAACTAAAAGCTTCCCAATCATCTATGTAAAAGTTGCGATGGTTAACATAAGTGACTTCATTCACCAACAAGAAATCAGTACATAAAATGGTTGTTGTGCATTATATCAGATAAACATAATATATGAGAATCTCGACAGCAACATAAATGACATTATAACATGCACTCAGCTGGAATCACATCACTCAAGAACAATGCAGTAATCACATTTCAATTCTTGACATTTGCTGGTCATACAGCCTCTCTACAATTCCTTTTAGTAAAAAAAAAGAGGACATCCAGTTTTCACATTACTTCAGACCAGGGTAGTCAATCGCAGGATTTCACAGCGATGCGGCATGTCACCTCCCTGCAATATGCAGAGCATCACTCATGTTTTAATGGAGAACTACACAGCAATCACATTCCAATTCTTGACATTTGCTGGTCATACAGCCTCTACATTTTTTTTAATAAGAGGACATCCAGTTTTCACATTACTCCAAAACAGGGTAGTCAATTGCAGGATTTTGAGGCACCGTGGCACGTAACCTCCCTGCAAATGCGGAGAGAATCATGTGATGTTTTGACAGAGCGATCACCATGGCCCCAAAGCACGACAAATCGCAGTCACTATTACGACACCATAGCCACCACTGGTGATTTCTTGAAATTCGTCATGTTCCCCACTAATTTCCGCCATGCCTCCTCCTCTAGTTTGAGCTTCACCATTTCCCATTGTTCACAGTCGCTTTCCCATCATTTTCAGGCAACCCACTAGCATTCTATGCTATTTGCAGCAACTTACATCCCATCCCACAGGTCTGCAGTGTGCTCTCCAAGACCTCCTCTTTTCTGATATGTTTTTTCCCCCTTAGTTGTGTAGTTTGCATTTCGCAGCCTAGGACTTACCCCCCCCCTGTTTTTGATACGCTTATATTTATTTAGGATTCTGTGCTGTACTTTCTCCCCCTTATGCTCCTTGACTTCTGTTATTATTGACTTGTTCACTATGTCTTAGATTTATGGGGATTGTGTCTAGATGACTTTTATTAATAATTATGGATATGTCTTCAATATTGGGTAATTTTTTATTTTTGAGCATTAATTCATGTGAAATATGAATTGTTAACATTTTATACATAATATTCAGGCAAAGCAACCATCCCGCTATCTATCCCACTGTAGCAATTTTGGTATTGACCACCGCAAGCTGCTGTCTGTGAGTGAACACTATACTTCAAACCAAAGACAAATGTAAATTATGCCATTATTTGTGCAAAAAATATAAGATTTAAACAAAAAAAAAAGGGAACGATCATGTATCACTGGGAAAAAGCAGACAGTACAAGTATAATAAGGAAAGCAATCTTTAAGTGATGAGTCACAAATCATTCTCAAAATCAACAGGCAGTCAAAGCTAGTTTTCAGCTGCAGTCAACTACACGGAGTACAAAAATGATCTTCTACCAAGAAATTGATCGAATAATCTAAAAATTCAAGAAAGAAAAAAGATGGCAAATTAATAGAATGATTTTGAAAGCCATACCTCCTTCTTCTTCAGGAGAAACCACATGTAAAGTTTATCACAGGCATCCTTAACATTTCTACTAGCTAGCTTCCTCTCATTGCAATAAGCAGCGATATCTGCAAGTTTTTCAGCACATGGAACTCTATGCTTCAAAGCAGCAGCTGATAATGCTTCCCTAACTTCTATGGATTCTGCAGAATTTTTATCAAAGATACCAGTCAAACATCTTTTTTGCAATTCCACTTCCTTGCAAGCCTGCAAAGCCTTCTGATGCTTCATATATAATTCCTCAGCCTCAGCCTCTATAACTGCAAGTAGTGTCCGGTGAACAACAATATCTGGATACCGTCGCAGAGGTGATGTAAAATGAGTGTAAAACGGGACAGCCAATGCATAATGACCCCATTCATGTTCATTGTCTTTTAGGTCTCCACTACAGAAGTAAGATGCCAACTGCATTGGCCTTGTAGCATAGGAAATAAGTATATCATAAAGCACAGGGTCACTCTTGAGCTTTTCCCTGATCTGATCTAATGACCAATGGAACTGACCAGATGAAGATGTGTCCAATTCTAAACCATGTTTTTGACAAAATGCCATAAACTCTCTCAGTTTCCGCATATTAGGTTCAGGATGCCTCCGTAGTAATGCACCATCAGGATATGCTCTACATATTACTTCAGCTGCAGTTGTATTGGCCAAAAGCATGAATTCCTCGACAAGAAAATTTGACTCTTTCCGTTCAGAAAGCATAATATCATAAGGAATTCCATTTTCATCGAACCGGATAACAGCTTTGTGGTTTTCAAGCCGCAGAGCCCCATCATTAAACCTCTTGCATTTCAAGACATTTGAAATTTCATAAAGACTCTTCAAAGATGTAATAACATCAGGCCATTCAAAACGGCCATGCACCTTAGGATAGCCATTTTCAATAAAGTCTGCATGTTCAAAATCAAAAGCCTTGTCAATGATGTCCTGAGCATGTTCATATGAAAGCTTACAACAAGATTGTATAACAGTACGACCAATCCAACGGTCTACAACATTCCCCGCAAGGTTTATATCTAGGAGCATGGAAACTGCAAGTCGATCCACTCCAGGACTAAGCGAACCAATATTCTCCGAAAATAATGCAGGCAACATATGCAACTTTCTTTGCAACATATAGACACTTGTTGACCTGAACTGAGCCTCACTATCTAAGGCTGTGTCAGGTGCAACAAAGTATGATACATCAGCAATGTGGACACCCACTCTATAATTTCCATTAGGTAACTTCTCAATTGACAGTGCATCATCCAGATCAGTGGCAGTTGAAGGATCAATCGTAAATATGCACAAATTTCTAAGGTTTATTCTACTTTGCATTTCCTTCAGTGGTACCTCCCAAGGAACACATGGCAGGCAGGACAAAGCTTCAGGTGAAAAGTCAGACAAACATATTGCATTCTCAAACAAAATTGCATCTAATTGGCTCTGAACTTCACCACCTTGTCCAAAAATATGCAAGATGTGAGCCTCAGGAAAAGGACTTTCTTCACTCCAATCATCAATTTGTGCAGCTACCAGATCCATTTCAACTGTCATATCACCACTTTTCAGCCTTTTCTTAATGCACTTTGGTAATTCTCTAACAAGAAGCATCATGATTGGAAACTTCGGATCAGTTGGAGTCAGCTGGATGTATTCATGCTCAGAAATCAATTTTTTATTGTTCTTTGCACCTTCTTTGCTTATGTCCCTCAAAGAAACCCACTGTTTCACAGTAAGATGACCAACAATACCCTCTCGACGCGGAGAACTCTCAATAACAGCAACCACCCTGCCAGTTGGTCTTTTAGAAGGGAAAGAATTAACCAACACACACATCTTTTCCACTGCATTAATTACTTCTTTGTGTCCACTACGAGAATTGAACTTTAAAAAATCGGAACCAGCATAGTGATGCCCATCAATACTATCACGGCTGGCCAGTTCCTTGGAAGCATTATCCTCATAAACACATCTTTTTTCAGGACAAGGATAACTTCTATAAGGGGTGGAGTTGTGATCAGCATCCTCTTTACCTTTCCCTTTACAAATATTACCACCCACTTCATCATCTTCCTTAAGAAGGTTACAACCTTCCAATATTGCCGTATTGTTGCTAGTCCCGTTTGATCCTTTCATTTTTGTCCACAATGACAAAGGATCAATCTTAATTGCAACAATATCACCTTCCACCTACAGAGAACAATCATCAGATGTACATCCTCCAGCTAGATACAAGGCACAACGAGGCACATTTCTGTTATGATATCAACTATGGAAGAAGCACTGCAGCTCCATCTAAATTCCAAGCCAATTAGAAATGAAAATTTTCATTGCAGATGAGAGAAAATAAAGAGCAAAACTACTGTACACCCCCCTTACCTGAAAAACTATAATTGCCAAGCAGCTCAAAGAATTTCTTTTGAACCCCCAAACCAAAAAAAAAAATCACCATATACGCAAGAGATGAACATAACCAGGCATATTCTAGGATGATATATATATATATATATATAGGATTAGTGTTTGTCTTTTTAAAGGACATAAAGTTGTGTCATTTTAAGTGAGAGAAAGAGATAAATAATGGAAATCATGGGGAGAGAGAGTGGAAGAATTTTTTTTTAATTTAAATTTTAAATAAAAAATACTACTTTTAACTAAATGGACCATTCTTTAAAAGGACAAACATTTTTTCCATATATATATATATATATATATATATGCATTAACTTGTAAAGTAATACATCAAAATCAGAAAATCTTAAATAATGAATGGGCATGCAACATCTACGCAAATGCCCCCGATAAAGGCCACATAAGACTTCATAATGATTTATATATGATCAATTGAAACAAAATAGAAGTAGTTTTTCTGTTAATACCAACAGAGTGGAAGTATAATAAATGTCCAGACTTACAGCTCTATTCTGGGCCGGAATTCCAGCAATGAGAACATCTGTTGGAACTCCATCAATTTTGCAGTAGGCCTACCAGTACATTTACAATAAAATTTTAATCATCATAGTAATACACTAGATGCATCAGGAAACTATGATCGGATCCCCGGGAAAAAAAAGCAACTAAAATGGCTATGAGATAGATGTGAGAAACCTCAAGTCTATTGTGAGCATTGACACGAAAGAGAGCTTTAAAAACATCACCCTTCTGCAAACCAAAAAAAAAAAAAACCAAATATAATTCCATAACAACGGTAATAAATTTATATTGCTAGTGTGTGTGCGCATGTATAATGTGTGTGAAACTACTATATCACTAACCTCTAATGCCTTCTCAATAGCCTCTACAGACCAGTGTGGACTAAAATAATTTCTCTGGGGACAGTGACCGATTTGACTGCAAGGGACCGAGTCTTTGCTTTTATTAGTTCCTGATGACCCTCTACAACCAATGGGCTCAGAAAATGTTCTTGAACCAATTCCTCCACCATGGATTTGCATGTTCTGCAAATCAACAGGCTCCACTTGCTCATCGATATGCATAGGGGGCATTGAAATGAAAGCGACATTTGATGCTTTGGATAATCCTTGCTCATTAGGGGAACAAACATTGAGCCCCTGCTGCTTCAGTGAACTACTCAAGGACACAGTCGTATGAGCAGGTGTTTCAATTTTACCCAAACATTCCGACGACATCCCATGGGTCTCATTTACTTCAGATGCTACCATAACGGGAAAACAATGTGGGTCAGTGAAGAGAAAAAATGAAGAATAGCACATGATTTTTAAATTTATTGAAAAGAAATAGGAAAAGAATAAGAATCTTTAAACCGTTGCAGAAATACATGTATAACCCTGATCACAATGATACTAGTGCAAAAAAGATTAAACATATCACCAACCATGGAAAAATAATTTGAATTTTGTCTTCTGGGCTTGATGCAGAAATCGCCAACACCCCATAATTAACATAATAATAATAAAAAATATTAAAAAGAAAAAAAAAACACAAAGAACGAAAAGGGTACCTGAGGATGAGGGAGGGTTTTGCTTAAGTCGACGATTGGATCGGCGCTTCTTCTTCTTGTCCTTTTCCCCATCATCAAACCTCTCAGGCGTAGATCCTTCAACCGAAGCTTTCATAATTAACACCCTTCCCCCAAAAAAGAAAAGAGAGTCGTACAAGAAATTCAAGAACAAGAAGGAAAAACGAAAGGGGAGAAATTGAAGTTAGAAGTCGGGAATCTTCCGTTTTTTGGGAAAAAAATATAATTCGGAAGAACCAAAAGGTTAAAGAAAAGTATCAAATCAAATGAAAAAAGAGAGAAATAGAAAGGGTTTAAGAATAAGATGATTATTGATTAGAGAAGAAGGAGATTAAACGACAATAAGGTGTAGGGGTGGGTAGGAGGAGGAGGTTGAAAACGACATTATGATTGGTCGGCGGGGACATGAGGCGCCGACTTTCGTTGCCTTTCTCTCTTCCGTCTTTCCTTCTTTCCTAATTCCTCTCCACATATGTTCCCTTTTCTTTTCTTTTCTTCTTCTTTTTTACCTTTCCTCCTACTCACTCCACTCCAATCCCACACCTTTTTCTCCTAGTTTTAAAAAAATGTTTCTTTTTCTTCACTCAAGAATCTTGAGGTTGAATTTCCAAAAAAAAAAAAAAAATCTTGAGGTTGAGAGTCTTTCAATTAAGTTATACTTACAACTTTTTTTTTTACAATCTCTCATAATTATATCTTATTATGTTGATTTCTGACAATCAATGGTTATTATTTTAGCAAATTAACTCATTAATTAATTATTAATTCACAATAAATGATAACCTTTGATTGACAGAAATCAACGGTGACAAAATATAGTTGTAAGAGATTATTAAAAAAAAAATTGTAAGTATAACCTTTTGAATTTGTGTTAATTTACGTTTGTGATGGAGTGCATTTTAATTCTCCTTTTATTTAAGAAATAATTGTAAATTTTTTTATTTGTTTAAAATTGTTTATTATTTTATAAAATAAGAAGTTATTAATTTTTTTATTTTTGTCATTTAATATTTCTATTAAATAAAACAATAGAGTATTAATAGTGATAGTGGAATTAAAAATAAAAAAGGGTGAGAGATAAATAGTTCCCTGCAAATTTTGTGTATTTTTTTTTTTTGGTAAAGAATTTTATGTGTATTTATATAGGAATAGAATATTGTGTCTACTTTTTTCATATATAACTTATCTATTTATTCTTAATATCATTAAATTACAATCTCAACTAATCTTTACTCTCTCTTTTTTCTCTTGAAATTCGAATTTAATGATATTAAAAAAGAATAAGTAAAAATATGCATAAAAAAAATAAACATAATAATATCTTATCCTTTTATGTAATCGAAAATATTAAATAAGTAAACCCCATCAAAATTTGTGAGTATACACAAAATTCTATAAAATTTTAACATTAAAAAAATTCTGAAATAAATATGATATTACCAAAGGAATTTATATTTTCTTAATAATATTTAATTTTTCTTTAAAATCTTAAATGCTATTTTAAAATCAGAATTGCAATATAACATATCATGTTGTAAGAAATATTTTTATATGGTATAATTTAACTTGTAGGACATACATTTTAAGGTTTATTGTTTATTATATTAGAGGAGATAAATTTATCTTCTCTATACATCTAAAAATATATGAAATTCATATTTTTTTTTCTCTTCTTCTCAATGGTCTCACATGGAGCTCATATACTTTTACATATGTAATAAATAAAAATTATTTTTTATAATATAAAAAATATTAAACCTTATTTTAAAGTAGCATTCTCAATTGTAAGAAAATCTTATCACACAGTATAATTCAACGCGTCTTATCTTCTGTCGAGAGTAGGTCATAGTATACTTAGTTGTAAGAAATTGCTCTCTTCCAATATAATTCGACAGATCTTATCTTATGTCGAGATTAGGTAACCGTTAAATATTACTTTTATGGTCAAATTAATATATAATCTCAAAGAGTGAGTTTGGTAGACACATTAAGATGAGACACAACAAGATATAAAGTTTTATTTTGTATTTAGTGTATTTTAAAAAATTGAATTAAACATAATATTTTAAAAACTACATCTTAATTTCACTGAAAGAAATCAAATCAAAGATAATAAAACAAAACCTTTCTAATTTTTTTAATCGCATGTTAAATGTTTGCTTAGAAACTCAATCAAAAATTTATAAAATCGTAAGCAGTCAATTGTATTTTTATCATCTTTATAGTTTCAAAATTTTGTAATTGACTCTTTAGTCTAGCTTTTTAAATAAATTTTAAGTTCTTAAAATAAAAATTCAATTATAAATTTTTAAATTATTAGTTACAAACTTTATAAATATAGATTTAATTTAAAATTTCTCAATAATATAAGAATCTACAAATTAACTTAGCCTTCCTCACTAATTATGACCCTTTATGATTAACATTTATTCAGTACTCAATTTCTCACTAACTCATATAACAATTAGCTAAATTCCTCACTAATTATGTTTTTGGTAACCCTTAAGAAAGAGAATGGCGATTTTAAAATAGTAGTCAGTTAACCTTAGGTTGCGTTTGGTATAAGGATAAATTTTGAATTTTCGAAAAATTGACATTAATAATCCAATTTATCCACATTTGATATAAGGATTTACAAGGATTATTAAAAAAATTTCAAAAAAATTAGATTCCTAGGAAAAGTTTTTTTTGAAGCTTTTTGAACCAAAATGCTATCAAAAAATACCACCTATTCTTGAATTCTCATAGCATGAAAAAATTTCACACAACTTTTTGATAACATTTCTGATAATATTTTGGTCTATCAAATAGTTTTTGGTAATATTTTTTGGAAATTCATTTTTCAAACATATTCTTAAGAATCATGATTTGCAGACATAAAAAAATTTATCTTCTACCAAATGCCCCGTTAAATCATGGAACATGTATGTTTATGGTAATATTCAAAATAGAAAAAAAAATTGTTAATTGGACGTATGACTTGTGTTCATAATCATCGTTTTGTGAAAGATTCTATACAACTTTGAGAAAGAGAAAAGTACCTACAAAGTCAGCTTGAGAATGCCTTATAATCTGAAGAAGTGTGGTATCATAAATCCAAACATAGGTGGCTTGTAGATGGAGATCACAGTAGAAAGTTCTATCATCTACAAATAACGATCCGTAAGTACTATAATAAAATTTCTTGTCTTCGAAATGATGCTAATATATCAGTCTATGATATAACTAATCTTTTTTTTTTCTTTTTTTTTGTAAACTGATATAACTAATCTTAAGAAGATGACATGTGAGTCTTATCGCAACCTCTTTGGGGAAGACTGTCCAAATAGAAGATGGCTTTCCTTATCTAATATGTGGCCGAATGCTTACTAACATAGAGATTATGCTCTGCCTTTGGAAGCCCTCAAATCATCTAGGGAGGATGGTTACCCTGCAACTTTTTTCAAAGTAATTGGTCGAGACTCAAAGCCCAGATAGTTGGATTGATGAAAGAAGTGTGGATGAGCCCGTCACTTACTTCCTTGAACTCAACTCTGTTAGTTATCATTCCCAAAATATAAAACCCAATCCACTTAGCTCAGACATATCTCTCTGTGTCCAGGAACATACAAATTGGTGAGTAAAATCCTCGTCAATAGACTCAAGCCAGTGATGTATAAACTTATATCCTTTTATCAAGCTAGCTTCGTCCTCCACATGCATCAACATCAACAATACTTTTATTTCAAAATAGTGATAAATTAATCTAAATAAAAAATACAAACGATTAAAAAAGATAAAAATGAAAATAAATAATATATATAAGTAAAAATAAAAGGAGTGTAGGAAAATAAATAAATAAGTAGGAGAAAGAAAGATGGAGAAAAGGAAAAGAGATAAAGGAAAAGTAGGGAAAAAGAAGAAGATGAAGAAAATGAAAAGGAAAAGTACCAAAAAAGGATCATCTAGAACATAGGAATAACAACAGAATATACAGAATAATATTTTCAGTATACAAGAATCGGTGCACTCAATGTTAGGAATGTGGTATCTATACTCTAAAAGGGGGTGAATTGAGTATTATAATTTTTTTACAAAATGCCCCCTTCTTATTTCTAAATTAGCATCTATACAAATTGTGACATTTAAAAAGTTAGTCAATACATTTAAACAAACTATAATGCATAATCTAATAAAATGATATAATCTATATTAGCACATGTTAGATATTAAAGAAGCATTTAAAGTTCTAGAAATAAAATGCGAGGATTGAGAAAAATGAAAACTAAATTTATCCTGATTCGGTCACCACCACTCGTGACATACGTTTAGACTGCAAGTCGATAAAAAATTCTTCACTATTAATCAAGCTTAACGGGTGCTTGACAAATCGCTACAACCCCCCACGCTTTTCGGGTGTTTGGAAACCTTACAACCTCCAAGTTTACAAGGTACTTGGCAACCTTTCAATTTTCTCAAAATTTTCATAGGTTTTTGGTCACCTTTCAAACTCAATGAGTCTCACAACTCTTTCAAATCAAGTATACAAGAAGGAAGTGTTTGGAAATGAATATACAACTTGAAGTACTATGAGTATACGAATTTTCACAAGATGAGCTCAAATATGTGTAATATTTGAAAGATATGAAAGAATGTGTAATTGATAATGCAGAAGCTCTCAAGTTAACCTTAAGATGTATAATAATGGTGATCAAACTTGTTTAGAGCCATAGGAATGTGTTTATATGATTTTGCCCAAAACTAGTCGTTTATAACCGTTGTAGGTTTATTGGCTAATAAAGATTCAAATCATTTTCATCAGAGATTTGAATCTTTGCTTTTGGGAACAAGGAATTCAAATCTTTTGGTGAGGGAATCCTCCCCTTACAACAAGTGAAATATGTCTAGGGCTATTTTTCAATGTAGAACCCAAAACTCTAGGTTATGGAGTAACATTTGCAGAGTCTAAAAAGATAGAGGCTAGACTAGAATAAAAGATTGAAAATGGTCAAGAGGTTTATTTCTGGCTTGATAAATGGACTTATTTTTCAAACCCTTTGGTTAGGAGTGTAAATAGGTCAGACAACTTGCCAGAGGCCTACAACCTAGCTTATCTTTGGTCTGGCTTGGCGTGACCTATTTTAAAAATAATTTAGGTTTGAGCTTATTAAAAAGCCTCTTTAAAAACCAGGCTACGAGCCTATTTTAGAAGGTTTGACCTCTAAGCCTCCAGGTCGAGTCTGTATTTTATATAAAATAATATCTTGTTATTATTTATTAAAATAATATTTTGGATTGTGGTGTAGCTTCAGCTATTCTACTATTTTGACTTTCTATCAACTTAAAAGTATAAAAGAAATAAAATAATCATTACTTATATTTTACAAAGTGTAATATGAAATACTTAAAGGCTTGTTAGGCAAAGCCAAGACTTGTATTTTTTTAAAAACAAGTCAAACCAAACTTATAATTTGATTTGTATCACTTTATATTAGTCGAACAAATCAAGTCAGACTTGAAATATTTTATATAGACCTAACTTATTTAGGCTCGGTCTCGCTACAAGGCATGCTGATACTCTTTCACTAAAACCCTCCGAAAGAGGGCCGGGTAAAACTTCACATTGATGGGACTGCATAGGCATTCCAGGGTAAGCAGCCTGTGGTGACCTTTTTTCGTAAAGCATCGGGAGCATGGCTAGGTGGTTTCGCCTACAAGATTGGTTGTTGTATGGCTTCTTGAAGTATTTGGAGTGTACCTGCCTGGAATGTGGGATAGAGACACACATTATTCTTGAAAGTGACTCGGCGAATGTAGTCACTATGCTACCAAAAATGGCGAAACAACTCGTGAGTCTCACTTGTTGACTTGTATACACATATAGCTAAAGAAAGAGTAGAGAGTTAATGTTATTCACAGCTATAGTGAAGGCAACAAATGTGTGAACTGGCTTTCAAGTTTCATTGTGCATCGTCCTCCCTAAGATAACTTACTTTGGTTTGAAACACCTCATTTGGGTCTTTTTTTTTTGATAAATTGGGTCTTCTTTTTCAATTACAAGCAATTGTTGCTGTTAGGTGAGTTTTAATTTCTTGTTTCTTAGGTTCCTTGGTTTTTGTTTGTTTTCTCTTTTCTCTTTTTGGTTGGGGTATGCCCCTTCCTTCCAAAAAAAAAAAAAATGGCCCATGTCCATACACTCAACTGTTATTCTATATCTACATTATGAGGTAATGAGAAAAGTCTGTACAATATTAAAAAAAAGTTAAGAATAACTCAATAACAACTAATTAAGATTAAAGCTCACACTAAGGTTCATTGCCTACTTTGGAACTTCCTACAATGACACGAATTTCTCAGCGATACATACAGAGCCAACTTTTTACTAGAACACATCTTTTACTACAAATTTTGAGCTCTTAGATGAGAGTGAGACTGATAGATGTTATTCATATATGATATCACAATCTTTTATGTAAGGTGAGATTTATTATAAATATTTGAAAGATCATTAAATATAATTAATAAATAATAAAATAATTGATAATTAAATTTAGATACCAATGCTTTTTCTTTTCTTTTTTTATCATTGAAGGGGCACTAATACGGAAATTATACTGGGCCGTGTTTAAAAGGGCAGGCGCTCTTTCGGGCCACGGGCTATGACCCAAAAGCGAATGGCACCTTGGCGCTTAATTATCCAATGAGAGCATGACACAGTGGAAAATCGCGTTGGCATGCAATTAGAATTGACTCAGAGTCTAGAAGTCGCGTTGAATTGAATAAGCGTAGGTATGTAATATAAAACAATATATGAATGAATTGAAGTGTAGAATAATAATATATTGGTACCGTTATCACCAATTCCTCTTTCAATTCAATTGCAGCAATCTCCGTCTCTCTCTCTCTCTCTCTCTCTCTCTCATGGCTTACGTTGAGGGAGGTATCTTCCTATTCTCAATTCTCATTTCATATCATTCTTTTTTTCTTTTCTTTTTGCCATTACCGTTTAGCTTCAGGTTCTGATTCCTCTCTGGGACTTGGATTTATAGAACCTCTTATCTGGTGCTTTTAGATCAAACTTTTTATATTTTTTTATTTGTGATTTCATGTATTCTTTTCGAAACAAGCTTCCGAATCGCGAAATTTTGGAATTCCAAACTTTCGATGTTTGCTATCAATTTATATTTTGAGAATCATAATGATGATGTTTCTTTTTATTTCTCTATTTAAATTTATTAAATAAAATTTAGCATACCTTTTTTTTTTTTAACGGTGTTTATATCAGTGTTCCCTGATTTTCCAGTTTTCCATGTCACATGTCTTAAGACATAAATTGTTGAGGTCTTTGGGCAATATTGCATCCATGTTTCAACTAGTAGTTGCAAATTCATTTATCTGCGTGGAACTTTACTTCATATTATTCTCGAACAGTACTGATTTCACATGCTTCTCAAATTGTATGGATAGAAACGTCAGCTTCTGTAGTCAATGAAATTAATAATTCTTATCAACACCCTCTGAAAGTCATCACTGGAAATACCCAATAGCTTCACTCCTTGAGTCCTTGTTGATAAAGCTCTTAAAAACGTAATCACCCATGATTCCTAGTTATGTAGTGCAGACTGGTGTGAACTCACGTAATTCTGTGTAGAGAATTGTAGAAAAGCTGCACAAAGCATAATTGATGGTTAAGCATATGGATCTAAATTGCTGAAACAGTTAAGTAAAACGGGAACACACTAATCAATTGATGTTTAGAGAAGAGGATGGTCCTGCTGTCTCTGTAGAACAGGTGGAACTCATCTCTACCTTGAGGGGTTTTCAATTTTAACTTTGAAAAGGTTGTGAATTTCCAATGGGTATACCGGGATTTCGAAGACACAAACTTTGACACACGGGAGGGTGTTCTTGTTTGAACTTTCTTTTTGAGGTTAACAGCCTCTTTGTTTTCTGTTAGTTTAGGTCCAATTGATGATAGTAATGCATAGATATATTTGTGGGGAAGGTGGTTGTCACGATGAATACTAAATAGCAGAGGTGCTGGAATAAATCACAGTTACTTCCATTTGGAAGAGGTTATTTGTTGAATCAAGGGCGTGTGCTTTCAATTTCAATCAATTTCTTTTGATTAGTTTCAGGGCCATTGGTAGAATGAGGTGGGAAAGCCTTATGGTGGTGTATTTGGCTTGACCTGCTTACCTGTATCTTCAAGAATTCTTCTAAGCTCTTAAATCTGACATTGAACAGGATAGCCTTTATGGCCTCCCTTTGGTGTTCAGGTCGTGATCTCTTAAAGGGAGCCTTCCTTAGATGTACTAAGGGATTGGAAAGCTTTATTGTGTTAATGACCCTGTTTGTCTTTTTATATTATATTTTTCTGCCTTTGCCAAGCATGATACTATTGAATTGAGTGTTTACCACTAGGCAAAAAGCTATAGCTGTTAGTCAGAGCACAACTCTTTCTACTTACCCCTACCAGTCCAAGCGCTATAGTCCGATTTGACGCTGACCTCATATTGGGCTTTACCATGGCAGGATGTTGACCTCTACAACAATCCATCGCCCTCCCCAACCCCAGCACATGCCTCGAGCAAAGTGTTATCTTGAGGAATCGATCCCATGACCTTGGCTCTGATACCACGTGTTGGATCGAGCACTTACTTACCACTAGGTCAAAAGCTATAGCTGTTAGTCAAGGCATAACTCTTTCTACTTATCCCTATCAGCCCAAGCGCCATGGTTGAATCTGACTCCAACCCCACATTAGGCCTTGCCAAGGTAGGATGCTGACTTCTCCAACAGATACCGTGTCTTATACCTCTTCTTTTCTTTTCTCTAAGAATACATTTTTTATTTAGAAAAAGTTTTCGAGCAAATTTGGGAGATGTTTTGTCATAGGTGTTGTAAATCTGTTATTCTAAAAAGGGTAAATGACATAATTATTCTTCCTTTTAATTTAGCTACGGTAAGCAGTCAATGTTAGGTGCTTTTGGAAAGCAAAATGTGTTATCAAATTAGTGAATAACCTTTCTGTAGCAATGCAGAATATAGTTATAGATATGAAGTATGAACCACTCCTTTTCTTTTGTGCTCAGGTATTTATCATAAGTATTGAAAAAGTTTTGGAGCAAATTTGGGAGATGTTTTGTCGTAGGTATTGTAAATATGTTATTCTAAAAAGGTAAATGACATAATTATTCTTCCTTTTAATGTAACTACGGTTAACAGTCAATGTTGGGTGTTTTTGGAAAGCAAAATGTGTTATCAAATTAGTGAATAACCTCTCCGTAGCAATGTAGAATATAGGTATAGATATGAAGTACGAACCACTCCTTTTCTTTTGCGCTCAGGTATTTATCATAGGTATTGAAAAAGTTTTGGAGCAAATTCGGGAGATGTTTTGTCCTAGGTATTGTAAATCTGTTATTCTAAAATGGGTAAATGACATAACTATTTTTCCTTTTAATTTAACTATGGTAAACAGTCAATGTTAGGTGTTTTTGGAAAGCAAAATGTGTTGTGAAATTAGTGAATCACCTTTCTGTAGCAATGTAGAATATAGGTATAGATATGAAGTACGATCCACTCCTTTTCTTTTGTGCTTAGGTATTTATCTTCAATGTACAAGATAAAAGATTTTGGGATGTCTTTCTTTACCATTTCTTGCTCCTTCTGCATGATCCCTACCCTCTTGCATTTTTTTCTTATCCTTTTTTTTAGTTCTGTATGATAGTTTCAATTCCTCCCTTTCTCATTTTGTTGAACGTTACCCTTTGTAATGCTGGAAATTGATCACTTGAGTAGGGATATTATATTAGACAGCTGAAATCTTTCATATTTCCTGTGATATCAATTCTTATTTAGTTTTTGATTTGGCCATTAGTTGTTGTTTTTTAGCCATTGCATTAGTTGTTAATTAAGATACAAAATTTTGGCATAGATGTCTGTGGTGACTTATGCAAAAAGTATGTGCTTGAATTGGCCAAATTTGTGGTTGGAAGTTATTGATATGCTTGCAAGAGAAGTTGGTTGGTTAATTTTATTCTTACTGTAGTTCTCAACTTTTCTAATATTTTTTCA
This sequence comes from Gastrolobium bilobum, assembly GCF_033153095.1. Taxonomy (NCBI): domain Eukaryota; kingdom Viridiplantae; phylum Streptophyta; class Magnoliopsida; order Fabales; family Fabaceae; genus Gastrolobium; species Gastrolobium bilobum. Next base: position 713,471 of record NW_026899202.1, read on the forward strand.
ACCATATGGTTTATTTCCTATGATGTAAAAATGGGTAGATATTCACCATTCATTTCTGGGTGGAATGGCCTCTCTGTTTGCTAGTGAAAGCTGTTGATCTGATTTTTGGGTGCTCATTTGTCTGTTAATCTTGTTTCCTTGTTTTCTTTCATTGCCTGGTTAGAGTTTTAAAGAAGAGAAAGAAATTGTAATCCTAACTCATCTCACGGTCTTTAGGCTGGTGGTCTTGTGTTTTTTATGCTATTGCTGCATGATTAGACAGCATTACTGATTGAAACTTCAGAATGAAACTAAGGCTACCAGCTGTGCTGTTGTGCTTGTAAAACTTATCATTCATGTCTGAGTTTTTCAGCTTGTATTATGATGGGTCTAAAACAAATCTGTTATAGACACTTTCTTTCTTGACGTCACAAAATGATTATGTAGGTTGATATTGATTTGTTACTGGAGCTTGTACAATTGTGTGCAGGTCTTGTTAAATCAAAGCGATCAATATGGCGGCTTAAAACAATAACTGATTTTTTCTGGGCCGTTGTTAACATCATAGGCGTGTTTTTTGCTACCATGTTCTCGGTAATATTTCTTGATTCCTATTATAGAATTTATGAGGAATCTATTTGTAACGAATTGATGTATGCTCATGATGTTTTCATCCCCTAGATGGAAAAGTCAGATGCCTACCGGAAAGGTTCTGCTAGTAAGAAATGGGATGGAGGTGCTCCCGGAGGTCCTGGTGGTGGCGGTGGGGGTGGACCATATGGTGGTGGTCCAAGGGGCCCTCCTCGTGGTGGTCTTGACAATGTTCGTGGGCTAGATAGTATTAGGGGACGTGACCATAGTAAGTTTATATTGTCTGCGTTTGCCCTTGAGCTTTGTTTTGGTGTTCGGTTTAATTTTTTGTTTTCGTTTATAGTTGATATATTTTTTATTGATAATTATAAAAATATCACATTGTTTTCCCTTTGTTTTTTAATCTCAAGAATTTGATAAGATTAAGATCAATAAAATCTTATTTTTATCATTTCCTTCACAATATCTTAGAAACTGAAAACAAAATAGCATTTTTAAAAGGGAAAAATATTTCTCTTGCCATAGTTATTTCCTGCAACTCCAAAACAATGTTATTTTGATGGTTTAGGAAGAAGAAAAAAAGTATTTTGGAAATTTTATTTTGCTCTTATATCATGAATTTTTTTAAAGGGAAAAATATTTATCATGTCATAGGAAATAAAGTTATATCCAGCAATTCTAAAATTATGTCATTTTGGGGGATCGAGAGCTTATGGCCGGAAAAATGATATAGTTTTAAAGTTGGTATAGATAATTTATCTCTTATGGCCGGGAAAATGATAAACTTTTTACTATAGTACTCTTATTTTTTTTCCCCTAAAACCTAAAATGATATCGTTTTAGATTTGTAGGAGATAATTTTATTTGTTGGCAGATAAAATATTAATCTCTTTTTATAATTATAAACAAAAACATACTAACCGAAAATAAAAAATAAAAAAACAGACCAAACGTCACACTAGATATTTATTTTGCTTTTCCAGTTTTTCTTTGCTAATAATTTCCTTTCCTTTTCCAGGTTCGCTGCCTGCCTGCGGCTCCTGCTGTGGCTGAGAGTGTTAGAGATGTCATTTGTGTATGTGCCTTATTGGTTACGATCTGTATACGGTGTTGAACTGGTGTATTATGCAAATATCGTTACGACTTTCAAGCTATGTGTGTGGGTATATGTTAAAATAGCAAAAAAATCGAACGTGATTGATAATTTCCAAATGAGCAATTACGGATATATGTGTTCTGATTTTTTTTCTTCTCGTAGAATAGGTAATGAAATATGTATTTTTTTATATTTGTTTTGTTTTAAAAGTTAAAAGTCAAAATACAAAATAAAAATAATACAAAAAAGCAATTATAATTTTTATTTTTATTTTTTACAAAACAGGTTTTGTCAAATGAGTTTTTTTATTTTCTTTTTTAAAATTAAAAAATTATTTTTCAAAACACAATTTCGAAAGTCGTCCTATTAATCGTTTATCCTTCTTTGAACTTCTTTCTTCAATTATGGACTCATGGTCTTGGGTTCAGGGCTTAAAAGTGCTTTCAGTATTTAAATATAATTTTCTCTTAAGAACTTTTTTTATTTGCAAAATAATACGGGTTTTCTCCCATTTTCGGTAGTGGATGTAAAACCTACTATGACTGAGTTCTAACGAAACAATTAAGTGAATGGATTTGCTTATATTTATAGTCTAGTTTTATAAAATTTTGCTTATATTTATAGTTTAGTTTTATAAAATTGAACTCGCTATATTTTATGTCATCTTATTTTAGGATTGAAAAAAAAAAATGTCATAATTTTTTTTCTCTATCTATCTCTTAGTTCATCCATCATCTCCATGTTTGTCTAGAATTTGTTTCCTCTCTCTTACAGTTTCTCCACTTTGATTACTTTTTCTGCACCGTGAATTCTATCCGTCGAAGTTCCTCGTCTTTGCTTGTGCAACTTCTGTGATTGCGGTGCGATTTGTTTCGTTTCGGATCAGGAGGGGAAAAAATGTTGATGCCCCGTCTTTGAATATGTTAACTAGATTTCGACCTTTTAATTTTGTGGTTTAAACCTCAATTTGGAGAAACTGCTAGTAGATTATGTCAAATTTGATTAAAAATTCGACAACCTCTAAATGAAATAGTTTTGAAGTGATATGAAATAATTTTTTCTAGTGTGATAGGAGAAACAATAAATGATATAACTGTTAATCGACAGAAATCAACGATTAAGATATTGTTGTAAGAAGTGTTGGGAACTCGGTTCTCTCAAGTTGGCTAAACAGCCTTTTTCGGAAGTCAGTCAATGAGATCCTGGATCTCGGATCTCGGCAATTACCTAGGCCTGAACTTTACCAGGTCGGGCAGCGCAGCGGAAAACAAAAACACAAACAGGAGAGAGAGAGAGAAAGAGAACACAAACCGTTTTTAATGTGGGAAAACCTTCTTCAATGAAAAAGTAAAAACTCACGGGACCTAATCCAGATCAAACGTCTACTATGAAAATAATGGATACAAAGAATCAAAATACACCAATGTGGTGGTTAACACAACCTCTCCAATAATAGTGATAATCAAACTACCCTAGAGATGTTTCACTTAAACTCTCTCTAGAGATCTCTCAAATACAAAGCTTAAAGCTTTGCTCACAAATCTCTCAAATAATTTCTCAAATCTCTAACCTAGCCTCCACCCACAACTAATGAATATATAGAGGACGTGAGATTTAGGGTTTAAGGTTTCTAGGAAACCCCTCAATGAGTTTGGGCTTAGCATTGAAGGAGGAAGCCCAACAAATCTCCCCCTCCGACTTCAATGCGTCAGCTTCAGCATCAACCCGGCTCCTTCACAACAGTTTTCAAATTTCCTTACTGGAACCGGCTTTGTCATCATGTCGGACCAATTTTGGTCAGTGTGCACTTTGACGAGTTCGAGCTCTCCACTTTCCACCACATCCCGGATCCAGTGATACCTCACATCAATATGCTTAGTGCGGGAGTGATAGGTCAAATTCTTCACAAGATGGATTGCGCTTTGATTGTCACAACCCAGCTCGTACTTGTCTTGATCATGGTCGAGTTCCATGAGGAACTTCTTCATCCACAGCATCTCCTTGCTTGCCTCAGTCGCGACAATGTACTCAGCCTCGATTGTCGATAGTGCAACACACTTCTGAAGTCTTGATTGCCAAGAGACAGCTCCTCCGACAAATCTCATCATGTATCCCGTCGTCGACTTCCTCGAGTCAGAATCTCCCCCTAAATCAGAATTCGAGTAGCCTTGCAACTCGGCTTTGCCTTCTTCAAATCGAAGGCATAAATTAGTCGTACCTCGGAGGTACTTGAAGATCCACTTCACTGCTTCCCAGTGCTTTTTGTCGGGGTTTGACAAATACTGGCTTACCATTCCAACAACATACGCCAAGTCGGGTCTAGTGCAAACCATTGCGTACATCAAACTTCCGATGGTGGATTGGTATGGGATCTTCAACATCTCATCTTTGTCTTCATCAGATTTCGAACATTGCTTTTTGTTGGGTGGTTTGCTGATGGTGGAAAATTATAAATTCTGATAGGGGACGTTCCTCTGTTCTTGCAGAACACAGATTCGTTCCCTAAGTTCCAACCCAAGTGCGCAAGTGCATGCATCAAGTAATAAAGGGAGTATTAATGTCCATATTATCGTTCCCACGAGGATAGAATCCTAATTATTGTCTTACACTATTTTATAAAGAATGAAAATGAGAAGAAAAGTTAGTAAATAAATTGTCTGGTCAAACGTTCCATACTGTCTTGACAACGTTCCTCAGGAACAGTAGGTTCAATCTGCTGGCAAACAATTACTCGCTGCATTATGTATGTAATCCTTCCTGTTTAGAAGAAGGTGAGATAATAATCATTGGAGTTGATAGTTATAATTATATAAAGTAAAAAAACTACTAAAGCAGAAATAACTATAATCAAGAGACAACAAGGTGATGTTTTATAACAGTTAAACAGAAGGAACGGATTCACTGATTCACTCTTAAATAGCTATTTTCTCTACTCAAGACTTAACACTTCTTGGCTTTGTCCCAGTTTCTTGTCTGCCAACTCTGATTCCTCAGCTCATGGACTAGATGGCTCACAAGTTTCCATATTCCTACGGCTCCTTTGACTCCAACAGGTACTTAGTACAGAACCTTAAAATGGACGAGTTGGCCCCTTATTCCTAAGGTGACCAGTAGTGTTTTTGTCATAACACTACCTTCCCCCAATGGCTAAGCTGTCTGAAATCCCTTCCTTATGGAAGCTCCTTTCTCAGTATGTGCCCAATTTCCATTGGTACACAATGAATATAGCTCACTTAGCCAAAGAAATACAAAAAGCTTCAGTCAAGAGTTTTGAAAACAGTTCTTTAAGAGTTTCACAGATTACCCGTTCCATAGATAGTTCAGCTCATGGCTGATATTTTAAACATAATTATTCCCAACTAAAGTCCCATAGACCCGAGATTCAGTTAAGAGATAACGAATGGAACGAAGAGAAAAACACTTATATTAATTTAAAAGACAGTTTACAGAAGAAACAGAAAATGGAGAAAAATGGGTTATTGCTTGTGAGGAGTCTTAATGGTTGATACAGAGAAGAGAAGAGGGGTTGTCACTTAACTATAATTACAACTTAAAATAAATCTAAGCTACTAACTACTACTACTAGGTGATCTCTTCCTTTCGGACTTCAAACCCTCCAGGATTCGATGATGTTTTTGTGTGTGGGTCGTCCTATTTATAGATGGAAGAGGAGTGGCAGTCTTGTAAATCCTTTAGAGCAAGTTGCTTGAATGAGGGGACGGAATGGTGGAAGCAGAGTGTGGAGACTGCGCAGATTGCTGGATGGAACAGGTTTTGGTGATGATTAGCCGTTGTTTGCAGTTTTCCCCATGCCTTGCTTTTTTTTTTTAGCCAATGAGAACTCTTGATTCTCTGCTCTTCACGTTTCCAGCTGCTCAGTTGGTGCACTGCCTTGCTTTTAGAAGACTTTAACTCCACGTTACCTGCAAAGTGTACAGAGGCATTAAATGAGTGGAGCAGGTGCATTAAATGCGTCTTAGTTCGTTCCCCTTTTAATATATTTTAAAGGAATACGTTACCATACGTTCCCCACTGTGTTTTTGTCACAAATGTGTAAAATAAGTGATTTTCGTGCTGAAGTTGCTCATCAGATGACGGAACATGTGGTATTTTGCCATCAAAATGGGCTTAGATGAGAATGAATTTACGTCCCATCACTTTTGTTTCAGCTTTATGTGTCCGGCTAGGGGGTGCTCACTGTTTTGGCTTTGTCCATGCTGAATCTCTTTAGAATCTTCTCAATATACTTCTCTTGACTCAGCTACATTAGCTTCTTTTGTCTATCTCGGATGATCTTGATTCCGAGAATCTGCTTTGCAGCGCTGAGGTCCATCATTGCGAAGGACGAGCTCAACGCCTTCTTCAGGGCGGCTATCCTCAATTTGTCTTTCCCTACAATAAGCATGTCGTCAACATATAACAACAAAATCAAGAAATCTCTGGCCTCATACCTCTTCACAAATACGCAGTGGTCGGCTTCTATCTTCTCAAACTTGTGATCAGTCATGAAGGATTCAAACTTATTGTACCACTGCCAAGGCGCTTGCTTCAAGCCATAAAGGCTCTTCTTCAACCGACATACTAAGTCTTCTTTGTCTGGAGCTCAGAATCCCTTGGGTTGCTCCATATATATCTCTTCTTCTAAATAACCGTGAAGAAATGTCGTCTTCATGTCCATTTGTTCTACCTCGAGGTCCATCGAAGCCGCCATGGCTAACACGGTTCGGACCGAGGTCATTTTCACCACAGGAGAAAAGATCTCCTCAAATTCTACTCCTTTCTTTTGATTGCATCCTTTCACTACGATATGGGCTTTGTATCTCGACTTCTGCTCGTTCTTTTCTTTCTTAATCTTGTAGACCCATTTTTTTCAGAGCTCGTCTTCTTTCTGGCAACTTGGCCAGCTCGTAAGTCTGATTCTCGTGCAGAGACTTCATCTCGTCTTGCATTGCCTTTTTCCATTCTTCTTTCTCTGAGATCGTCACAGCCTCATCATAACTCTGAGGCTCACCGTCTTCAGCAACAACGATGTATTCATCAGATGGGTATCTTGTGGAGGGTATTCTTTCTCGAATTGGATATCTCGGCTGTTCTTCAAATTGAGAACCTGGTTCATCATTCTCATCCTGAATTTCATCATCAACTCGGATCTCAGTATCTTGGTCATCGTCAGCTTGTTTCTAATAATCATTTTCTTGATTTTCTCCCCCTGCTTCAGCTCGGACAGGAGGGATGGATTCTTCTCTTCTGATATTAACCCAGACTTTGGGCTTCGAGATGTCATGAATGTTCTCATCTTCATGAAAGATCACATCTCAGCTTCTCACTATCTTCTTATTGATTGGATCCCAAAGTCGGAACCCGAACTCACATCTCGGCGAACCAAGATAGATGCATTCTTTTGTCTTCGCATCAAGTTTTGCCCTCTCATCTTTAGGGATATGCATGAAAGCTCGGCATCAAAACACTTTCAATTGATCATAGGCCGCTTTTCGACCTGTCCAGACTTCTTCTGGAATTTCTCCTTCAAGTGGCCGTGATGGTGAGAAGTTGATCAAGTCAATAGCAGTTTTGACGGCTTCTCCCAAGAATGATTTCGGTAATCCGGCATTGGATAACATACTTCGGACCTTCTCTTCAATAGTCCGGTTCATCCTCTCAGCAAGTCCATTTAACTGTGGAGTCTTGGGGGCGTCTTCTTAAGTCGGATCATGGCCGCTCTGCAATATGCATTAAATGGGCCGCAATACTTGCCACCATTGTCAGTTCGGACCACCTTCAATTTCTTGCCAGTCTCCCTTTCAACCATTGCATGGAATTCTTTAAAGGATTGGAGTACCTGGTCTTTAGACTTCAACAAATAAACCCACACTTTGCGGGTGTGGTCATCAATGAATGAAACAAAATACTGAGCTCTTCCAAGTGATCTCTGCGATATGGAACAAACATCAGTATGGACGAGGTCAAGAATATACCTGCGTCTTCTGAGTTGATCCGGTCTCACAAAAGAAACCTGGTGCTGCTTTCCAGTTAGGCAGTGCGTGCAACTCTCCAACGCTTGGCCTTTCAACCCAGTCAATAATCCTTTCTTGTTCAGGATTTGGAGCCCTTTCTCGCTTATGTGGCTGAGGCGCTTGTGCCATAGCTCCAAGCTAGGTCCATCTCGGACAAAATTGGCTTCTCCGCCATTGATCTTTCCTTGCATCACGTACAAGAAGCCTTCCTTCTTACCTCAGGCAACAATCAAGTTTCCCTTGGCCAACTTCCATCTAACACTACCAAAGTAGTTCACTAACCCGACATCGTCAAGCTTGCCAACCAAGATTAGGTTCAATCCCATGTCAGGAACATGCCTCACATCTTTCAACACAAGTCGGCACCTAACATCTGTGGTCAGGGTCACATCACTGACACCAACAATCTTGCTGGTCACTTAATTTCCCATCTTCACGACTCCTAAATCACAACCTCGGTAAGAGGAGAAAAAACCTTTGTATGGAGTAACGTGGAAGGAGGCACCAGAGTCAACAATCCAGGTGCAGTCATCGTATGCAACATTCAAATAATTATCCTCACCAAGGAAGAATATCTCGGCATCTGAGTTGGCAGCCACCGCAGTGGTGCTCTTGTCTTCCCTCTTCTTGGGAAGAATCTGATCCGGCTTCACAGAGTCGTTCTTTTTGTCATTCTGCAGAGTCTAGCAGTCTGGCTTCTTATGACCTGTCTTTCTACAGTAGAAACACTTCAACTCATATTTCAGCTTTGTCCGACCTCTGGACTTTTCGACCCCGACTTTTGCTTCTACCCCAGGAGTCGGATTTTCGTCTATTGCAACGTTGGCCTCAGACGTATTCGAAACACCTCGTTCTCTTCTCCTGGCTTCTTTGTTCAGAAGGTTGTCTGTCATGATATCCATCTTCAATTTTCCATCTGGAGTCGAATTACTCAAGGTCACCACCAGAGTATCCCAGCTTTCTGGCAGCGAGCTCAACAGCAGCAAAGCCTGCATCTCATCATCAATTTTCATCTCAGCCTTTGACAGCTGGTTCACAATACCGTTGTAGGTGTTGAGGTGTTCTATCATGCTCATGTCGTCCTTGTATTCCAGCTTCACAAGTCGGCGAACCATGTGTGCTTTGTTCCTGGGAGTCTTCTTCTGAATCATGAACTCCAGCTTCGTACACAACTCGTACGCGTTCGGGAACTCGGACACGTGCTCAAAGAGGATTTTGTCTATATATTTTCTGATTGTAGCTACCACCTTACGACTCTGAATCTTCCACTCTTTATCGGTCTTGCCTGCTGGTCTCTCATCAAGGATTATGGGCTCATGTAAATCTTTGCCGTAGAGATGATCTTCCATCGTCGGACTTCAATAGGTGAAATTATCCGCGGTCGGCTTGAACATATCTCTATCATGGGTTATGCCCCTGGTCTCCATCTCGTCTCCCTCAGAACCCGTCGAACTCGGGCTCTGATACCACTGTTGGGAACTCGGTTCCCTCAAGTCGGCTAAACAACCTTTTTTGGAAGTCAGTCAATGAGATCCTGGATCTCGGATCTCGGCAATTACCTCGGCCTGAACTTTACCAGGTCGGGCAGCGTAGCGAAAAACAAAAACACAAACAAGAAAGAGAGAAAGAGAACACAAACAGTTTTTAACGTGGAAAAACTTTCTTCAATGAAAAAGTAAAAACCCACGAGACCTAGTCCAGATCAAACGTCCACTATGAAAATAATGGATGCAAAGAATCAAAATACACCAATGTGGTGGTTAACACAACCTCTCCAACAATGGAGATAATAAAACTACCTAGAGATGTTTCACTCAAACTCTCTCTAGAGATCTCTCAAATACAAAGCTTAAAGCTTTGCTCACAAATCTCTCAAATAATTTCTCAAATCTCTAACCTAACCTCCATCCACAACTAATGAATATATAGAGGAGGTGAGATCTAGGGTTTAAGGTTTAGAGTTTTTAGGAAACCCCTCAATGGGCTTGGGCTTTGCATTGAAGGAGGAAGACGAACAAGAAGTTGTAAACGACAATAGATTGTAAGTATTAGCTTCCTCTTCATTAAATTAACTTTTTTTAATAATATTTAACTATCTAAATGATTTGGATATATTTATCAATGTAAAATACTATTAAAGTACCAATAAAGCTCAGCACAATTGATAGATAGTTGGATATTTTAAGCATCTTGATAGGGGTTCGATTCCTTACCGTACATATGAAAAAACCTTGTTGGTAGAAGTAAAATCTACTTCGATGATCTCTATACCTCGAAAGGATTAATCTTCGGCTGTCGGTTGAAGATACCTTAAGGAAACTCAAAAAAAATAATACTATTAAAGTTCGTGTACGAAGAAATTAAATTTAATAAGTTGTCTAGATTATAATGTTAATAGTAATAAAAAAAATGTATGCAAAAATACAATTGAAAATATTCTTACGATGACCTCCATTTGCTCCAAAATTGGACTAGCAATACTCATTTTCATCCTCCATGAAATATCTTTTTAAGCCTTTTGCGCCATTTTAGTAACTAAGTTGTAGATATAAAATACTATAAATTTTTTAGAAAAAAGATTAAAAAATTACGTCAGGAAAAGAAAATAAAGAGAATAAAAAATGCATTGAACTAAAATAAAAAAAAGTTGAAACCGTAAATGAAATAATTCAACGTAAATAAATGAAAAATACCAAAGAAAACTATTCTGTGAATCCTTTTGTAATTTGGAATTAAATCTTTTTATTTGAATTCAAATATTATTATATACAATCAATTCTATATATGAAAAATAAACTATTAATTATTAGATGTAATCAGTTAATGAATGAATTAAAAGGAATCAAATAAAATAAGGTAAAGGACAAATTAACGTACCGTTAACTCAAAAACAGTTGGTTAGCCATCCTTTTCTTGTAAAGGACAAATAAATGTACCATTAACTTTATAATATTAGGACAGCCATCTTTTTCTGTCCTCTAGAAGGACATATTCTTTAATTTCGCTTGGTACAATTTGATTCTTTTAATTTCTAAAGTTGTTTGCTTGCATATTTACGTTTTAAACTGAAATTTTTTAGGAAACACAATTCTCTGAATCCAGTAAGTGTCAAAGATATTATGTTTTTAGGATCAAAAATAAATTAAATAATAATGAATATGATCAAGAATATAGTAATAATTAATAAATGCAAAAGATTATAAGATTTTAATGTTTAGACATGATATTGACTTAAAAATATATTGGTTTAAGGTTCAAATTGTTAAATAAGAGCATTGGAGCGAGGTGGAAGCTAAAAGGAATTAAAGTAATAAATGTGGAGCAATGATTTAGTGAAAATATTCTCAAAGTTGTCTTTCGGTAATTTTTCACATCGAATATGATGGATTTTGATCTCGTATTCTTCATAGAAATTGTTGATCTTTCTCTTACTTTTCCAACGAGACCAAGATCTCATCAATTGAACGAGTATATCTCACGTTATGGCCAAAATACGAAACCATATTTTTGTTGCCAAAATAGCGCGTTGCGACCCAACTAAGGCCCATTATGAGATTTTCACCCAAGTTAGGGTTCCTACATATATTTAATCTAATCTTAAGAGGAAACTCATAATTTTATTTGTAGCCAGAGGCCTTGGAAGAGGCCGAGGAGCAGCTCTATGGAGGAGAAGGAGGAGGAATCGCTCAAAGCTTCTCCATGGAGACTGGGTACTAAGTTTCTTTTATAGATTCTAGTTTCTTTTCATCTACTGTTCTTGTTTTCTTAAATATGTTAGGCTAATTTCTTTTATGTAGTTAGGATGAGATATAACCAATGGATTCTTAAACATTGTTTATACTTTCTTGTAATAGATATTTATGATTTGAATTATGTAATTAATCTGTTCACTGATGATTGATTTTGTTTATGACTTGTGCACTCATAGATAAACACATAGAGTCTTGTATGTCAATAGGGATATTGATATCTTGATTCCGATTGATTAATTGCTAGGATTTGTATAATCTATGCATAGACTTATAAATTCTATGGCGTGTGAGCTTCTTGATCTTAATGCTTGCTCTAGGAAAAGGCTTTAAAGGATTATGGATTTGGATAAAGTAAAGGATTAAATCATCAAGGGATTGGGGGATTTAATTAGTTTAGAAAGAATTGCCAATAATTTAATCTTGAATATTGATTGCATGAAAGGGTAATCTTGTTAGGAAAATATTGGGGAAATCGAATCCCTAGCTACGCTTGTTTTTAAGTAATTTCAACCGTTCTTTCTTGCACTCTTGCATTCTTGATCATCATTCTTAGTTTTCAATCTTAAAAATCAAAAATATTATTTTTAAATTTCTATTTTTAATTAATTCAAAATCACATTCTCAAAAACTTTCAAGATCGATCCAACTTTGGTTATATAAATAAGTTATTGCTTGATAAATCAAACCTCGTGGGAACAACAACCCCACTCATTTTTACTATACTACTTGTACGATCAGTGCACTTACCGAAGTCGCAATAAGTTTTTGGCCCCGTTGCCGGGGATTAGATCAAATTTTTTTTATCAACATTAACCACGTCTATTAAATCATAGATCAGATCAATTATTATTATTATTTTGTTTTACTTTTATTTTTATTAGTTTATTTTTTTTATTATTTTATTTTTATTTATTTTTGCTTTTGTTTATTTTTTATTTATTTTTATTATTTTGTTTTCTGTTATTTTAGTGGTTTCCATTAGTTGGACCACTTAACCTTAGTTTATCTGATTTATGCATTTGCAAGGTACTATTGGCCCTAGTGATTTACAGTACGAACCAGAGTTAGGAAGATTAGAAAGAACCAATAGAAAGCGTACTTTCGCAAAGAAGGTATTAGAAGCATCGAGTTTTAGTCTTGCTGAAGAGCCAGTCATGGCCGAGAATAATCAAAATCCATCAAATCCTCTGGATGAGCTGATCGGGCAATACTTGAATCCAAATTTCTCATATCATGTTGCAAGTATTATGAGAACACACATTTCGGTCAACACTTTTGAGATCAAGGCTTTCTTCTTGAACTTGATTCAGCATAAACAATTTGAGGGAAGCCCAACTGAAGATCCAAATCAACACATCGCGTATTTCTTGCAGATGTGCAATATGATAAAGGCAAATGGAGTACCTTTAGAGGCAATTCACCTGACATTATTTCCTTTTTCTTCGAAAAGACAAGAAAAAAGCTGGTTAGAGCTGCAACCTTCGGACAATATCACCACTTGGGAAGATCTTGTAGTCAAATTTCAGAAGAATTTCTTCCCATTATCTAGAATCTTCGAGCTTAAGGAACAGATTGACAACTTCAAACAACTCGAAGGAGAATCTCTAAGTATCAATTGTGGAAGATTCAAGGGACTCATAAGGAGATGCCCACAATACGTGCTTTCAAACGGTGAAAAGGTTCGCATTTTTACAAAAGGGATTTCAGCGACCTATAGGATATTACTCAATGATGTAGCTGGAGGAAGTCTGTCAGAAATCACAACCACCAGAGCTTTAGAATTAATTGAGAAGATGGCAGTTGAGGACACTAAGGTCACACCAGCACAACCCAAGAGAGGAATCATGCAGCTAGAGGGATACAATGCCATGTTAGCGAAGCAAGATAAGATGGATCAAAGGCTAGAGCCGCTTGTGAAGCTCTTTACTCGGACTCAGATTTCTGCAGTTAATACCCAGTTCCCTGTAGTTTGCGACACTTGCGGCGGACCACATAGTGCTGATAATTGTGATGCTACAGTTACAGTGGATCCTGCCCAAGTCAATGGAATTTGGAACAACCAGCGTAGGGAGAATAATCCTTACAACAACACTTACAATCTTGCTGGAGGAATCATCTCGCGCTCTCACATAATTAAGGGGCACCACAACAAGCTAATTTGGCATTTCAGCCAGTGCAACCCAGTCAGCCAGCAGCTTGGGAAATAGCATTTGAAAAGATGACTCAATCCCAAGCAAGTTTCATGGATGAGAAAGAATCAAGAGGCTTCCATAAAGAATTTGGAGAATCAAATTGGTTAGCTTGCTAGGCAATTAGCCGAAAGGGCTCCAGGCACTTTTCCTAGCGATACGATTGGTAATCCCAGAGAGCACAGTAACACCATCACTACAAGAAGTGGGATATTAATCCATCCTATGGAGAAGCCTGTAGTTGCATCAAGTAATGGCGGTAAAGCTGAGGAGGAGAAGCCTACTGAAGAAAAAGAGGAAGAACTTGTTGATGATGATGTCATCATTATTGGTAGAGAATTAAATGAGAAAGTTGACACCTCTTGGAGGAGAGTGAAGAAATCTTGTTTAGAGGAAAGGAAGAAATCACTTGAAGACAATCCTTATGTTAAGGCTCCATATCCTCAGAGGTTAAAGCAGAAGGCACAAAAGCAGCAATATTCCAAATTTTTGGAAATAATCAAGAAGTTGCAAATTATATCCCTTTTGCGGAGGCTTTAGAGCAAATGCCTTCGTACGCTAAATTTCTTAAAAAGATTCTAACCAAGAAGCAGAAGCTTATAGTAGAAGAATCCACTATCTTGACAGAGAAGTATAATGCAATTATGCAGAAGAATTTGCCTCCGAAAATAAAGGATCTAAGGAGTTTCAGTATCCCTTGTATGATTGGATCAACGAAAATAGAGAGGGTCTTATGTGATCTTGGCGCTAACATCAATGTAATGCCATTATCTATGATGAAGAAGCTGGAAATCACAGGGGTGAAGCCCATCAGGATGATCCTGCAACTAGCTGACCGTTCCACCAAGCACACCTATGAATTAATAGAGGACATACTTGTTAAGGTGGACAAGTTCATCATTCCGAGGGACTTTGTTATCTTGGACATAGAGGAGGATACATTGTTCCCATGATCTTCGGGAGACCTTTCTTAGCGACATCCGGAGCACTGATTGATATGCCTAAGAGAGAATTGATCCTAAGGGTGGAAGGAGAAAGTGATGTTCTCAAAGTGTTTGAAAAAAAGACTCCACCACCTATAACTCAGTCAGAGAAAATTTTCATTATTAATGAGAAGAAGACTGAGAAGAAAGACAAGAAAGATCTTGAGCCAGATGAGAGCTGCAAGCCGAAGGTGAAGATGGCAAAGCGTAAGAGCAAGGGAAAACATATCAAGACTAAGTTTAGAGTTCTTGAGGTTGCTCCTTCGCGCCCATTTGCAAGTGAGTACTACTATGGCAAGACACAATTTATGAGAAAATGGATGGCATCATCACTGAGCTCCAACTATAAGCAACCATGACCGCAAAGCTGACACGTTAAGCTAATGATATTAAACAAGCGCTTGTTGGGAGGCAACCTAACATATTTATGCTTTTATTTCGTTTTGCTGAATTTAGTTTTTGTTATATTTTCTTTAGTTTTAATTTCTAATCTCCATGGTGATGTATCTGATAGTTTTCTGATTTTACTTATTATTATTGTTATTGTGTGCTCCTTGTTTATGATGCGCAATGATTGCAGAGGACAACAAAATTTTAAACTGGGAATGAGGAGCACCGCCATATATAGTAACAGTTAGATTCCCATTTTGTGTGCAGTTGCAAAATTTTTCAGGGAATTTTCTTTTCATTTTTCTCCTATTTTTCTCTTAAATTTTTCTTTTCCTATCTTGGATTAATTTATTGATTTACTGAATAATAGGGAGTTATTCAGTAAAATTAATTCATAATGTGATGACTTACACCATGTTTTATATGGACGAGCACTAATTAAGTAAGCCTAAGAGTTAGCAGAATTAGTAAGATTACAGTATGAGTGATTTAAAGAGAATATAGTTAATTGAATTGCACACTCATAACCTGTAAGATTTTTGAGCCTAAACAGAAATTTTTTCTTTTCAATGTGCCCTTCAGGGTTGAAAATATTCTAGAACTTATTTTGTTTCTCCTTGAGATGGTTGATAATATGTACTGTTGAAATGATTGAGGGTTTTTATTTTATTTTTTTGTTTTAGCTACTTGGCCTGATAGCCACCCATTCTAATATCCTTTGTTTAGCCCTTTGAGCTTAAGCTTTGTCTTTTCTTAATAACCTGTTGTTTTAATTAGCCACTCCACATACACATCTACCTTATATAGGATTGGATTTTAGAATTTTCATGGTAGAGTGTAAGCATGAGCATTATGTCTTATGTTGCTTATTGGTGAAAAGGAGGTTATGTGAGTTAAGCAAAAACATAGGTTGGAAAATGGTGAGGAAAAATAAAAATATTTAATTAGTGTTGCCTTTTCAAATTCTACGCAAATAAAAGTGTTGAAAAAAAAAGAAAAAGAAAACGAAAAATAAGAGTATTGGGGTTGAAATAGAAAGATATAGAAAAATAAAAATGCTGAAAAAGAAAAGAAGGAAAAAAGGAGAAAAAAAAGATTACACGTTAAAATTGTTTACACTTATACCATGATCCTTTAGTGTTCTAATTCTTTAGCCACGTTTCCCCTGATTATCCTACCTTTAGCCACGCCCCATTATAACCCAAATAAAGGCCTCTTGATCATTTATGCATGTTATTTACTGTGGAGAATGAAAATATTACCAAGCTTACGGTAGTATTAATTCAGTGAAGACTCGAGTGAAACACTTACCCTTTAGACACTTAAGTGATGAGTGAAATTATTAATTCCAGTGATGGGTGTGTTTAAGTTCAGTTGCTATGTTTGATCAATAGATCTCCTACTGTGATTTTATGACCTGTCTGATTTCTGAAACTACTTAATTGGATGCTTTTTCTTAAGACTCTGTTGTTATTAAATAAGTCTGACTATTTATGGATTGATTTGTTGTCTGATTCTTATATTGTTGATTCATTGAGTACAAACTATACTTTTGTACTTTTTCCTATGTTTTAAATTAGTCCATTGCTGAGGATATCAATGAGTAAATCTGGAAATGATTTGATAAGTGTCAAAAACACTTTGTTTCTAGGATAAAAAATAGATTAAATAATGATTAATATGATCAAGTAATTAATGAATGCAAAAGATTATAGGATTTTAATGATTGGACACGATATTGACTTAAAAACATATTGGTTTCAAGTTTAAATTTTTAAATCAGAGCATTGAAGCCAAGTGGAAGCTAGAAAAAATTAAAGCAATAAATGTGGGGCAATGGTTTAGTGAAAATATTCTTGAAGTTGTCTTTCAGCTAATTTTCACATCGAATATGATGGATTTTGATCTCGTGTTCTTCATAGAAGTTGTCGATCTTTCTCTTATCTCTCCAACAGACCAAGATCACATCAATTGGACGAGTATAACTCACATTATGGCCAAAATAAGAAACCATATTTTTGCTGCCAGAATAGCGCGATTTAACGCGCTTCAGCCCAGTTGCGACCCAACTAAGGCTTATTACGAGATTTTCACCCAAGTTAGGGTTCCTACACATATTTAATCTAATTTTTAGAGGAAATTCATAATTCTATCTGCGGCTAGAGACCTTGGAAGAGGCAGAGGAGTAGCTCTTTGCAGGAGAATGAGGAGGAAACGTTCAAAGCTTTACTGTGGTGACCGGGTTCTAAGTTTCTTATATGGATTCTAGTTTCTTTTCATCTACTGTTCTTGTGTCCTTGAACATGTTAGGCTAATTTCTTTTATGTAGTTAAGTGAGATGGAACCAATGAGATCTTGAACACTGTTTATACTTTCTTGTAATTGATATTTATGATTTGAATTATGCAATTAATCTGTTCACTGATGATTGGTTTTGTTTATGACTTGTGCACTCAAAGATAAACACATAGAGTCTTGTATGTCAATAGGGGTATTGGTATCTTGATTCCGATTGATCAAGTGCTAGTATTTGTATTGTCTATGCATAGACTTATAAATTATATGACGTGTGAGATTCTTGATCTTAATGCTTGCTCTATAAAAAGGCTCTAAGGGGCTAGAGCTTTGGATAAAGTAAATGATTAAATCACCAAAGGATTGGAGGATTTAATTAGTTTAGAAAGAATTGCCGATAATTTAATCTTGAATATTGATTGCATGAAAGGGTAAACTTATTAGGAAAACATTGGATAAAGTAAACTTGGACCCCTTGCTATGCTTGTTTTTAAGTAATTTCAACCGTTCTTTCTTGCATTCTTTCGTTCTTGATCATCGTTCTTAGTTTTCAATCTTGAAAATAAAAAAATGTTGTTTTTAAATATCTATTTTTAATTAATTCAAAATCACATTCTTAAAAACTTTCAAGATTGATCCAACTTTGGTTATATAAATTAGTTATTGCTTGATAAATCAATTCTCGTGAAAATGACAACCCCACTAATTTTCACTATATTATTACTTGTACAGCCGATTCACTTGTCGAAGTCACAACAAAACCTAAACTTCACCAAGGACAAAACAATAGCACCACTTTTTCTGTCAAGATTTAGGGTGAAAAAAGAAGCATGTACAATCTCAATATCAAAACTGGTATTGAATTATTGTTTTACAACACTATATACTTAAAATAACTATATATTTTTTAATTTATTTCAAAATAAATATAAAAATTAAGTAAAAATAAAAAACCTATGTTGGATTTCATAAAATAAGAAAGAAAAATAAAGGAGTTATTAAGGTATGAAGTGTGAACCATCATTTATAAAGCAATTTATTTTTAAAATACAAAAATAATAAAAAGGATAAATAATTATTCAGCGAAGACTCGAAAAATCTAAAATACAACCAATGTAGGTGCAATCGACTAATAAAAGCATGCCATGTCAGTTGCTTTCATACTAAAGATATTTTTTTTTTATAATTTATGTTATGTACTATCAATAATATATGGGACATGATTCGTTTTCAAATTTTTTTGAAATTTTTTACGAATGACACTATATTCTCTCGGAAAAACATAATGTAGTTTGTAAAAGTTTGTATTCTCTCGGAAGAATATAGTGTAGTTTGTAAAAATTTGAAAACAAAAAAATTTGTAAATATAACCTGCTTCCTAATATATAGTATAAATTATAAAAATCACACTCAATTCAGTACCATTATAATTTTGAAAATGCGCTCTAGAAGACCACGTCCACACACTGCACCAAAAAAATATTGAGGATGATGTATGGATGAGGGCATAATTATTCGGCCAAAGAAATGTGCATTACCCACATTACCCCTTACATATTAATTAGAAATAGGTACATGCTCTTGACCAAATCAAATTGCCATTGATTTATATTAAATAGGCATGCTGTGGTGGAGCCACTTAAGGGCTGGGTAGTGTTAGGCGCAGGTTAAATTTTCATAAATTTTATTTTTATATATAATTATATAATTAATTATAATTTAATTAGAATTAAAATTATAATTTATCTCTGGTTAAAATTATAATTTGGCCTATCTAAAAATTAAAATATATAAGCCATTAAAATTTCTCAGGGATTTAAATATATCATATTAGATTACATGTGCAACTCTTATTTATATAAAAAAATAATTTAAAATATATTTAATAAAATTAAAAAATATGTAATAAAAATATTTAATAAAATTACAATTCTCTCGATTTAGGTTTCTTGTTCCGCTATTGTCTCTTGCCCTATTATAAGGTCAAACTCTCTCCATAAATATCAATATCTGCAAGTTCCATGTTGGAGTGTTGTTGAGCTTTGCCTAATTAGTATTTTTCCTTTTTTATATCTTAGACATTTTTTAACTTCGGCTTTTCCACATTTTCTTCTTCTTTTTTCTCCTTCCAATTTACAATTATAAGGCTCTCTTAGTTTGTGAGATGGACATGGACCAAGACTTTCATGAGGACCCTATTTGGCGATCATGACGATGTGCTCTGGTTTGTCTCTCATATTTGTTTTGTTAAAACTGTTTACAACTTTACATTTTTAGCTATCGAAGTGGGTATATTGGAGCCTTTGAAATAGTTCTGTTTATGAATTCTTGTGCGTTGCTAGAGAAAGACGAAAGTTTTTTAACATTTATGTGACATTATTTAGTAAATAATTTAGATTAATATGTTAGAATTCATAATAAATGTTGTTCTTAATAAATTTATATAATTACGTTAAATATTTTAGAGAAAAGTTCACCAATGCCCCTGTGGTTTACTTCAGAATCACTTCCGCTCCTGTGGTTTTTTTCTTATCACATATGCCCCTGTTGTTTGTAAAAGGGTATGTTTTTTATCACATATACCCCTGTGGTTTCTTATTTTTTACAAAGCACAGGGACATATGTGATAGGAAAAAAACCACAGGGACATAAATGATTCTGAAGCAAACCACCGGGGTATTGGTGAATTTTTCCTAATATTTTAATAATTTTATATGTAAATTTTTTTGATTCGGCTAAAATTATATAGCCTGGCCCCGTCATTTGATACCGTATCATTTAAAACGTAAATATATATGCACCCAAAATACGATGAAAAAAATGAAGAATCATAGAACTTGTGGGGTCAAGATGAAGGTGGTACTTGTCATGACTTGTTACAAACTACCTAGTGGTGCATGATAAACGACTACTTAAAAATATTAAACTATTCACATCGTGTAAGGCATGCACCCAAAATACGAAATATGAAACGAAAAGAAGCTGTTAGGCATTGCAAAGTGCATGTTAAACGACTACTTACAAATATTAGGGACAATGATCATATTGTCACTTTTTGGACAAAAATTTACTTGATTGCTACGCCTGAATTTTTTTTGTCAAAATGTCACGTCACAATCTCGCTGGTCTAACAAGTGGGAATGAACTTGACACGTGTCAGCATCTAAATGGTCAATCATTCTCGCTGGGCTGCCCAGCTAGAATGACAGAATGCTGACACGTGATAAAAGTACAAGCATTCTCTGGATGTCTGTACTTTTGCCACGTATCAGCATTCTGTCATTCTAGCTGGCAGCGAGAATGATTGACTATTCAGACGCTGACATGTGTCAAGTCTATTCTCGTTTGTCAGACCAGCGAGATTGTGACGTGACATTTTGACAAAAAAATTTCATATGTGACAATCAGGTAAATTTTTATTAAAAGAGTGACACAATGATCAATGTCCCAAAATATTAAACTATTCACATCGTGTGAGGCATGCACCCAAAATACGAAATAGGAAACGAAAAGAAGATGTAGGATTCAGGCTTGTCACTTGCTGACTTGCTGTGACCTACATAGGGTATTCTCGGAACAGTGACTGTTTTTACCATTTTTTTTTTCAAATATAATATAAATAGTAATTTTTTTTTAAATATCACGCATGCAAATTTATTATAACAGGTATCATATTTTTTATAGTCACCTAATTTATTACTGATAATAATGAATTAGGTAATTAAAATATAAATCTGCTTACGCACCCAATGACAAGTTCGTTATGGGTCACGTTAAATTTGGTTTGGTCAAAAGCAGGTACCTATTTCTAATATGTAAGGGGTAATGTGGGTAATGCATATTTCTATGACTGAATAATTATGCCCCGTCCATAGAGTGGCAAAGTGGACGGCCTAAAAAATAAATTAGTCCGTCCCGCTTCGCTTTTAAAAATGGGCTGAAAAACTCAGTCTTCTCCGTCCCGTTTGGCGAGTTGTGCGGGTTTGTCCGTCAGCCCGAGTCTATTTTACACTGATCCGCCTATGCCTACCATCAGCCCGCCAAAAAATAAGTTCGCTCCATCCTACGCTGCTTTTGAGATGGATTAAAAAATTCAATCTGCTCTATCCATTTAGCGGAATGAGCAAGTTGGCCGACCGAACCGAACCCGTTTTGCGAGGTGTACTTATCCATACATCTTCTCAATATTTTCGTGCAGTGTGTCGATATGGTCATCTGCTCTTCGTCGTCTTCGCTGAATAATTCTGTACACTTTTTATTTTTGTATTTTAAAAATAAATTGCTTTATAAATGATGGTTCACACTTCACACCTTAATAATTCTTTTACGGAAAAATTAATATTATGTTGTAGGAAAATTCTTAGGTCATGTTATAGATATATTAATTTTGAGATTTATTATTTTTAAAATAAAAGAAAAGTAAAAGAATTGATGGGTCCATTTTTATGTTTGTGTAGGAAAATGACTTGTGTCATGTAAAAAGAGAAAAACATTACCTTTCTTTTATCTTTTGTTCATATTTTATGAAATCCAACACAAAATTTTTATTTTTACTTAATTTTTAAATTTATTTTAAAATAAATTAAAAAATATATAGTTATTTTAAGTATGTAGTGTTGTGAAACAATAAGTCCTAAAATTAATTTAGTGATATGGAATTTGGATAATTGATATGATGTTATAAGTTTAAACTTCAATATTTTCATTATATCCGAAAAAAAAACTTATTAAACAATGTAACTTTTTTAAAATAAGTCCTGTGAAATCTTTATTTTTTTTAAAAAAATTTAGTCTTTCATAATCAAATTCAGGTATTTTCTTTAGCCATCATATTTGATTTTGATTATGTGGTCACCAATAAATATTTTATTTTGATAATGATAACCAAATAATAAATATTCTATTTTTGAAACAAAAATCGTTAAAATGTATCGATACAAAGTCAATAAAATTATATTTTCAAAAAAGAAAAAAGTTGCAAACAAATTGTGGTCTAATTTGGAGTGACAATTAAAAAGTTATCTGGGCCATTAATGTATATATCTAGTACGACCGATTCAATTATAAAATAAAATTAATAAATTAAATGAATTGGATCAAGTAATTTTACCAGTGAATGGTTAATGTCCATCCAACAATTTTCTTAATCCAATCGACCAAAAATGATAATGATCAATTATAAATCCAAATATGAAGTCTTAACCCAAAACAAATCCCAAGAAAAAGAAATGCTGATTCAAATGAAAAAATTGTTAACCCAAACAAAATGCTGTTGACTAAAAAAAAAAAAGGGTTAATGATTGGTGTCTTGGTGACATAGAGAAGGGGGAAAAAAATGTTACCAAGAGAAAAAAAAAATTAGAGTAAAGTCTCTTTTGGATTCTTAATAAAAAATACGGTCCTCATTTTAATTTTTTATAAAAAAAAATCTTGTGGTCCTTACTCATTTTAGTCTTTTTTGAGGGACTATTACGGTGTTTTTTTTGAATTTGTAAGAGATCACGATTTCAATTAAATGAGTCCACTTTAAATTTCTTAGAAATCTCGGGACTAATTTCTTTTTATAAGGGACGAAGGTGGAGACCGTATTTTTTGTTAGGGACCTAAAATAAGTTTTACTCAAAAAAATTAGAGTAAAGTCCCTTTTTAGGTCCCTAAGAAAAAACACGGTCCCACTTTAGTCCTTTAAAAAAAAATAGTGTTGAGATCCTTAAGAAATTCAGAGTAGACCTATTTAGTTGAAATTGTGGTCCCTCACAAATTCAAAAAGACCAATATTAATCCTTCAAAAAAATTAAAATGGATTCACTTTGAATTTTATAAGAATCAGTCGACTAATGTTTTTTTTGTAGAGAATTAAAGTGAAGATTATATTTTTTTTGTTAGGGACTACAAAAAGGTTTTACTCAAAAAAATTAAGTGACACAGAGACAGAAAAGATGAGAAGGAAAAACTAACGGAGAAAAGTTAATGGGTTTTTACTAAAAATTGCACACTCATTTATATGTTATGAAGTAATAGAACTAATTAATAAGTTACCGCCTCATGAATAAAAGTTCCTAGGTATTTATTAAAGGATTTTATTAATCTTATGTTAAAAGAGATAAATTATTTCATGTTATAGAGATAAATTTGTGGGTTTCATTATCTGAAAAATAAAAAGAAAAGAAAAAAATGGTGACACAATCATCGAATGATATGTAGGAGAAAAATTTATCACATGTAGCATAAGAGTAATTTTTTCCTTTATTAAAAGTTACAAATTGCCGTTAATTGCTGGGCACTTGAGCGAATCAACGTTCAAAGTTATTCGCTCAGTCAAATATAAAAAGTATTAAAAAATGTGTATATGGTATAGGAATGTGGAAGGCGACAAAATTCTGTGTGGATCCAATATGCACCTACATTTTGTCCAAAAGAATTTATTTTTTTTAGACATATAAAAAAATAGAAATGGAATAAAATAGGAAAAAAAAAATCAAAATTAAAAAAAGGAGTACCCGCACTGTATGCAAGTTTTACTCGTCAGAGACAGCGAAGAGTAGAAGAACATATCGACACGCTGCACAAAAATATTGAGGATGATGTATGGATGCGGGCATAATTATTCAGTCAAAGAAATGTGCGTTACCCACATTACCCTTTATATATTAGAAATAGGTACCTGTTCCAACCAAACCAAATTTACTGTGCCCCATTGCGAATCTTTCGTTGACTTTTATATTTTTATTCAGAACAGATTGATATTTTAATAACTTAATTTATTACTCCCAATAATAAATTAGGTGGTATTTGAGAATTTCTTTTATAAAAATATGATATTTGGGTCACTATTTCGATATTCTCAGTTCACTTGTTAGATTGTTAAAATTTATCTAGCACCGATATTAATATGTGACACATGACATGACCTGATATTGTACGTCAATTTTAAAAAAAATATGAATTTGATATTTTAGGACACATTTTAATATTAAATAATATTTTTAATTTATATAGTGTATATTACATTTAATATTCATAATTTAACAAAAAAAAAATTAAACTTATAATACCCATCAAGTTTGTAAAGAAAAAAAGATGTAAATATTTACTATTATATTTTCAAATTCAAAACTTATTCGGTATCCGTTTTTAATTTTGTTCATATTAGTTTGGTAAAATATTGATCAATTTTTTCATAATAAGTAATGAAATTTCAAATATTTATTATGAAATTAACCATTACTAAAACTATTATGTCCTTGGGACAGAGATGTCCAGCTCAATAGGCTGGTATGTTTCTCTTGGATCTCGTGCCCTCTCCAAGGTATCTATGAAGGAGATACCCTTGAGTCAAGCAGATCACTGTGCACAGAATACTATAACGGCGTTAGCCAAAGGGGTGTGTGCGCGCGCACAGTGACAGCATAACAGTAAGAGAGAGCGTAACGTACCTTTAGAGTTTATCATGTATTTATAGAGTTACCTGTGGGTAGTGTGGATGGGCCTTTGGTGCCTCTGATAAGGGCCCAGGCCTGCTTGTTATGCTGTCGTATTAGGATTAGTATCCTTGATGGATATCTATCCATGATTATTATTGATTCAGATCTTGGATTGCCCCTTGTTGAGCCTATCACTTAATGGGCCCCTTATATGGGTCCATAACAGTTGCCCCTCAGCCAGACTACCTGGATATCCGGGTTGCCGGGGTGAACTTGTGTGTGTGTTTCTTCAGGTTTGTGTTCCTGAATATATTTACGTTCTTGCAAACTTTTGAACTTTTGCAATGTTCCTCGTTTTTCGAGTTTTTTCCATGTGGGTATCTCTTGCCCCTTATGTCAATGGGCTGAGCATCAACCCGGGGAGATATTTCTCGTATCCCTTTTTTTGGATTGGTGGTAGGCTTGAGCAATTGGGATCCAACTGGCGAGTTGTCCCTCCATATCAGCATTTATGCTTATTCTGAGTTTGCAGCTTACGTCAAGGACGACTTTTCCTCGTTCCTTATACCGGCAGGTCGAGCATCAACCTTTTGTGTTCCTACTTCGAGTTGGGGATGTGCTTAAGTTGTTGGGATCCAATTGACGGGTTGCCCTCAAGCATCATGCCTAACTGGAGTATTATTTTATGCCTTTATTTACCAAGTTGACGGGTTTTGCATGAACTAGGCGAGATACTTTACGTACTAACCGGGTAACAGATGTGCTTGAGTAGTTGTAGTCCAACTGGCGAGTTGCCCCCAAGCGTCAGGTGTTTAACCCGGTTGGTAGTTGCATATGTACGTTCCCTGTCTTATCTGTTGGTTTATGAGTGGTACTCATTTCGTTCTGCCACGTGCTATAACCCGCGTGCTTTAGCATGCCGCAGCCGTTCTATGCCGTTTTTGCGTTTCGTGCATATTTATTGCAGCATCGTTTCAGTTAATCATTACTTTTTTGAAGTGAAATGGCACTAGTGACCCTGACTCTTGCCATTTCTGCGTGCTGTGGCTACCGCCCATGATGATTGCGGTTATTATCCATGATTGTTGCAGTTATTATTTACAAGTGCAAAGACCTTAATAGCCCTGACCTTTGCCATTCGCACCCCTAATGGTCACTAGTCATGCCTATATAAGCCTCTGTCTCACATTACGTGCTTTTGTTTACCTTATGAGCATTGTGCCGAAGCTGCATTTCCCAGAGTGTCAGCCTCCCAAACACATTTCTCCGTTTTCTTGCTAGTTCATCTCTTTCATCTTCGATTTACAGGTATTTCAGCATACTTTGCTTTTGTTGTTTCTGTTTTGAGATGCTTGCGTTTGATCAATTTTTCTTCGGTATGCTTTTCCATTTATGAATTCTTTGCGCGTTGCATGCCATTGCGTTGATTACACCCATTTTCTGCACTTTCAGGGGGTTACGTATTGCTTCCCTTCTGGTATTTTGGTGTTTGTCACCTTGTCTTCGCCATCCTTCCTTACTGTTTCAAATCTTAGTGTCTTCACTTTTTTAACCAAATGAGGCGGAAAACTCTCCTTCTTCAGCTTTGTGTTGTAAGGGGGAGAAGGAGGAAGATTCTGATTTTTTCAAAAAGATTTCTCCTGGTGCCCGTTTCTGGCTTTGGGGGATTCCAAGGACCGAGGAAGAAGAACGGGAAGTCATGCTTCGCGGTTACCGTGGTGGTAGATATCGGAGAAGGTCTGGGATGTCCAATAGGGATTTAGGGCACCATTGGGGTAGAGGTTCATCCAACCGGGCTAGGGGTCGTCTTACCGCAAACAGATGTGGTTCGCATCTGTTTCCCCAACCCGGGGCTGAGCCCGTAGCCAGCCTATGATTCCTCCAAGTTCTCTTTCCACCATCCGGGCTTTCTCTCATTCTTCCTCTGTCCCAAGGAGTGTCCCATGTCACTCTTGTGTCTACTTGAGTTCTAAGCTTGTCGAGCAAGGATGTGACTCTTTAGCCGAGTCTACTTTGGCAAGCTATTGGCATCGAGATATGCCGGGATTTACCTCCGCATCTGGTGGAGCAGATGATCCCATAACGACCTTCTGATAACATTTTTGATTCATGTATGCCCCTTCTTTTCTGATTCAACTCTTTTCTTGTTTTAGGTTTTTATGGCATCTTCTCCTCAAGAAGATGTTGATGAGTCGAGCTCTGTTGAGTCATGTTTTGAGTCTCCTTCAGCCTCTTTAGTATCCCAGTTTCCGTGGGTAACTTTTGAGGTTTCAAATACTACGTCCGAAATGAGTTCGGATGACGTGGCCGGTCTTCCCGTTGGGCAGTTAGATAATTACGATATAGCCCCTCCCCGAGAAGATGAGTCGGTTTGCTCTGGGGGAGCAGAAGAAAACCCTTGTTTCTTTTTCTTCTATCGTGATGTCGTGATTCAACTTGGAATTCGTTTTCCTTTGACCGAGTTCCAAATGGACATTCTCAATCATCTCCATATATCACCCACCCAACTTCATCCCAATGGCTGGGGTTTTGTTAAGGCATTTGAGCATTTTTGTGCACACCTTGCTCTTCAGCCTTCTGTTCGTGTCTTTTTTTATTTTTTCCAAGTTGTTTCTTGTCGAACTGGTCATGAACCGCCAGAAAGAAAGGGTTGGGTTATCATCCGGGGTGTTCCAGATCGTAGACTTTTTCGGGTTTATACTGAGTCTTTTAAAAATTTTAAAGACTAGTTCTTTAAAGTTTCTGCACATCCCGGTAAAGAGGTATGGTTTCTCCATAACCGTGGTACCGAGGACGTGGAGGGAAAGTTTCCCTTATGTTGGTCATCTGACCATTTCCAATTTCCTTCTTCAAGCTACCGCTTCAACGAGTCAGAGTTAAGCCCTGCCGACATCAATAGTGCCATTGCCATTGGTACATATTTGCAGTCATACAAACATGCCAGTGTTGCATCCCTCATTTATAAGTCTCAAGAGGAGCTTGATGTCGAATTAAGTATGTTTATTTCAACATTTATAATGCTTGTTTATTGCATTTTATGACCCGATTGCCGCTTTACTTTGTAGTTCCTAATATGGCAGACCAACAACCAGGCGAGCAACAAAGTGAAAAGGACGACCGGCCTAGCTAGCTCTCAGTTTTAAACCGGGGTGCCAAGGGGGCAGTTACTGACTCGACGGGTAAGAAAAGAAAAGCCCCCGATGAAATATCTAAGAAGCCTCATTCCCTTACTGCCAACAAGAACAAAGGAATCCCTGGTGACAAGTCCAAGGGGAATCCTGAGAAAGCATGCTCGTGTTTCTTCCCAGGGCGTGTCGAAGTTTGCTAGCCTCCACCGTCCTCTGGGATTTCCAAGCATGCGTTATGGAAATCCGGAATAACTGGTGCTCTCCGGGATGCCGTTTGCCCCCCTAAGATTTTCTTTAACTCTTCTCCTTTCACCTCCACGCAAGTAAGGGAATTGGAGGATATGGAGTTGGGTTGTATGAAAATGTCCACCATGGTTAGGCCACTTATGTCTTTGAAGGATAATTATCTTCGCACCTTTAAAGACCTGAATACATGCCAGGGTGAAAAAGCCAAGGCCATTGCTGACTTATCGCAGGTGAAGGAAGAAAAGGATCAAGCTGTTCTGGGGTTAGCGGAGACTAAAGATAGTTTCACCAACCTTCAATGGGGGCATAACAAACTTCAATCCTTACATGCCTTTAATCACAAGTCGCTGACTGTTTTCAAGATTATGTTCGAAAGGGTTAAGGCAGAGTTGAAGGAAGCTAAGTCTACTGCCGAAAACTATCGAGTCGAACTCGATAAACCAGTGGTGGGTTCTTTCAACAATGCTCTTAATCAACTGAAGGTTGTCAACCCAGAATTAGCATTTAATACAACCGGAATACATCCCAAGGCGTATGTCAGCAAGGGCTTGATTGTAGGTCCCCCTCCAGAATCTCCAACTTGTGACTCTGTTACTCGGACAGAAGGCGGGGAAGAGACCATGGTAGAGGGAGGTGAAGAAGTTAGCACTCAACCTGCTCCTCCTGCCGCATGAAGAGCCGGGATGCCGATTTCATTTTGTATCTTTTTTGCTGGGGTCTTTGGGCCCCTTTTTAACTTATTTTGAATATTGTCGGTTTTACTCCGGTTTAAATTTGCTATTTGAGCCTTTTATCTTCTTCTCATGTTCTGCTTTATGATTTGACGTCTTGCATTTCTTACTTCCCAAATTTTCCATAGATGCATTTCTCTAGGTATTTTTATTTTCATAATTTTTCGTACTTTCCTTGAACATTCATTGAACACTTGTAAGGATTTAACATGACCTTGTTTTCTGACAAGTGGGCTTATGCCTTTATCAGCTAAGTTCATAACTTAGGCAATTTTTGCGTATTTCAAACCTTGTCCGAGTTGCCCCATCCTGGCTGAGTTGCAACTTGGATTGATTTTGCTTTTTTAACCCGGGCTTTTCCGAGTTATGCGTTAAGCTTTATCCGAGTTTTACCCCATACTTGTTGGTAATTTTTCAACTCAAATAAATTTACTAAACCCGTGCATCTTACGAGTTTTATATTCTTGACCTGGCCGATGTCAAAGCATTGTACGAATTCTGTTTTCTGTCATTCTCCATGACGCATGTTTGTTTTGACTTTACCGTTTTGGTAAGCCTGTATTAATAATGGATCTCGTCTTTATTGACTTAACCATTTGCTATAATTTGAATTTTGTAATTCAACTTTATCTAAGATAAAGACAACACTGTCACCTGTCCCTTTTGGTTCTTAGACCGAAATAAGGAGCATTTTGACTTGATCAGAGTCACTATGACAAATTGTACTTGTATCTCTGATTTCGTATTGATGCATCGAAAATAGACAAGGACAAATCTTTTAAAAAGAAAAAATTTCTCATTTATTGATATCAAATTGTTTGCTACATGAATTTGCCGGCATATTCAGCTTTAGTCAAATCCCTAATAGAGGAAAAAACTTCATCTAGGAAATTCTAAACAAATTGAAATATTGAAATACTTAAAAGGCGGACTCCAGATTTAGCTGTAATATATTTTCAGCTTATCCGCATTCCAAGTCTGCTTAATTTCTTTGCCTTCCACTGTTTCTAGGATATAGGCTCCTTTTCTGAGCTTTTCTCTAACTCGGTATGGTCCTTCCCAGTTTGCAGCTAACTTTCCATCTATGGCATTTTTATTTCCAATATCCGCTCTCGTGAGTACCAAATCATTTTTCTCAAAGATTCTTGGCCTCACTTTTTTGTTGTATCTAACTGCCATCTGTCGCTTGGCCATCATATCCCGGCAGTGAGCTGCAACCCGAGCTTCGTCAGCAAGGTCTAACTCGGCAATGAGTAACTTATTGTTCTGTTGCTCGCCTTGCTCGCTACTATTCATCTTCCTCCAAGAAGGTTCTCCGATTTCCATCGGGATCATGGCTTCGCAACCATATGTTAGTCGAAAAGGGGTTTCCCCTGTTGCAGTTTGGGTACTCGTTCTGTATCCCTAAAGGACAAAGTAGAGCTGCTGAACCCAGCTTTCTTCAGCATCAAACATTCATTTTTTGAGACCATCCACGATTATCTTGTTTGCTGCTTCAGCTTGTCTATTTGACTGCGGGTGCCCCACAGATGCAAAGCGATGTTTGAATTGCAAGTCTTTATCAATTGTTCGAACCTTTTATCAGCAAACTGTGTTCGATTATCAGTTACATCCTCGCCCGGTATCCCAAATCTGGAGACTATGTTCCGTTCAAAGAACCTTTGTACTCTAGCCGAGGTGATCGTGGTGACTGGTTCTGCTTCTATCCATTTTGTGAAGTAATCCACAGCTACAATCAACCACTTTAATTGTCCTTCTGCAGCTTTGAAGGGTCCCAGCAAATCCATTCCTCATTTGAAAAAGGACCATGGTGCTGAGATATATTTCAGTTCTTCAGGTTGTGAAAGAATTAGCTTGGCATGCTTCTGGCAGCTGTCACATCTCTTGACATGCTCTTTAGAGTCCGCCTCCATACTTGGCCAGTAATAACTAGCTCAGAGGTCCTTTCTAGCCAAAGCTTTGCCTCGCATGTGATGGCTGTTAATTCCATCATGCATCTCGGCCAGAACATATTTTGCTTCTTCCGAGTTCAAGCATTTCAACATGGGTACATGCAACCCCTTTCTAAACAACTGATCCTTCACAATTGTGTAGTGTGCTGCATCTCAGACTAACTTCCTGGATTCCAGTCGATCTTCTGGCAATATTCCTTTCTCAAGGTATGCCACTATGGGTTGCCTCCAGTCATTTGCCGAGGTGATAGCCATCACGCAGCTCGGCATTATTATGCTTTGTTGTACCACAGTTCTGTGGTTGCCTGAGTTTTTGGTACTTGCCAATTTAGACAAGATATCAGCCCAGCTATTTTCCCCTCGAGGAATATTAGTGACTTACACTTCATCGAAGTCGGCCATCATCTTCTGTACTTTGTTCAGGTATTTCATTAATAGAGGTCCCTTGACCTGATATTTTCCTTCTATCTGTGAAGTCACCAGCTGTGAGTCACTGAAGATTTTTACCCTCCTAGCTCCATGTTCTTTAGCCTGCATCAATCTGGCTATCAAAGCTTCATACTCTGCTTGTTTGTTCGAAGTTGGGAAGCCTAAGTTTAAGGAGTGTACAATTGTCACTCCTTCTTGGCTTTCGAGTATGATTCCTGCTCCACTTCCTTTATTGTTGGAGGATCCATCTACATAGACCTTCCATGCATCCCCAGATTCTTCACATTCCGAGTTCAATGGTGTTAGCTCCACTATGAAGTCGGCCAGAGCTTGTGACTTGATGGCCTTCCGACTTTCATATGTTATATCGTACTCACTGAGCTCAATAGCCCAATTAGTCATTCTTTCCGCCAGGTCCGGCTTGTGCAACACCTGCCGTATAGGCTGATTGATCCTGACTATTATTTGATGTCCCTGAAAATATGGCCGCAATCTTCTAGCCGTGATCAACAAAGCGAAAGACACTTTTTCTAGCTTTTGATATCTGACCTCTGCACCTAGAAAGGCTCTACTGATAAAATAAATCGACTTTTGGCCTTTATCGATTTCCTTAATCAGTACAGCACTTATTGCCTCCTCCCTCACAGCCAGATACAAGATCAGATTGTCTCATGGCTTTGGCTTTGAGAGCACTGGTGGAGTTGCTAAACATTTCTTGACTTTTTCGAGCGCAGCTTCACATTCCGGGTTCCATCCTTCCATTGCTTCCTTCTTTAATAATTTAAAGAATGGGAGGCCATTCTCAGCAGACTTTGGTAAGAATCAGGTTAATGCAGCTAATCGATCGGTTAACTGCTGAACCTCCTTCTTATTCTGTGGTACCTTCATATCAAGTACTGCCTTGCACTTGTCAGGGTTTGCTTCAATTCCTCTATTGGTTAACATGAAACCCAAAAACTTCCCAGCCAGGACTCCAAATGCACATTTTACCGGGTTTAGACGGATGCGATATTTCCTGAGCTTTTGAAATGTCTGCTCAAGATCCTGGACATGATTTGTCATATCAAACGACTTTACTATCATATCGTCAATGTATACTTCTACATTTTTGCCCAGTTGATCTTTAAATACTTTATTCATCATTCTTTGATAAGTTGACCCTGAGATTTTAAGCCCAAATGGCATCACATTATAGCAGTAGTTAGCCTTTTCAGCAATAAAGGCAGTTTTTTCTTGGTCCCCCGGGTACATTGGGATCTGGTTGTAACCAGAATATGCATCCATGAAAGACAACAATTGAAATCCAGCAGAGTTGTTTACCAGCTGGTCTGTGTTAGACATAGGATAAGAGTCTTTTGGGCATACCTTGTTCAAGTCCGTATAATAAGTACAGACTGTCCACTTCCCGTTTGGTTTTTTCACCATAACCACGTTCGCAAGCCATATTGTGTACTGTATTTCCCGAATGAACCCCGCATCTAGCAACTCCTTCACATGTTCTTCCAGTACTTGTTTCCTTTCTAGTCCCAACTTCCTTTTCTTTTAAGAAACTGTGTGGATTCGGGATAGACTGCAAGCTTGTGGCAGCAGAAAGCAGGATCTATCCCTGGGATCTCTGATGACTTCCAAGAAAATACGTTCGTGTTGCTTTTGAGGAACCCGACTAACTCTTGTTTGATTCGAGGATCTATGTCTTACCAATTCGGGTAAGTTGACCAGGTTCCTTCCCCAATGCAAGATCTTCTAATTCTCCATCAGGCTCTGGTCTCAGGATTATTTCTTCTCTCATGTCTAGTTCAACCACGTTGACCAGCTTCCTTGAGTGTTGAGGAATTGTATTCTTGCCGAGTTTATCCCCTGGATGAATCCGGGGTGGACTCGAATGTCCGCTTTCATTTTCTTTGACGGTGTCAAAATAGCATCCCCAGGACTCCTTTTGATCTCCACAAACAGTAATTTTTTCATTTTTACTGCTTACCATTTTTATCTTCTGGTGCTTTGTAGAAACCAGCATGTCCCGCTGGTGTATGGTTGGTCTTCCCAGAATTATATTATATTCTGATGGGAAATCAGCCACTATGAATTTGACCCGTTCAGATTTGAACACTTCTTTTGTTCCTAAGGTCAACCTGAGGTCTATGTAGCCTTTATATTTTCACCACCATTGTCTCACACGGAACGTCATCGTATGCACAATGAAGCCTTTACACCTCCTCCCTCGAAGCTCAGTGCAACCTAGAACAACCTTTTTGAAAAAAGAACTGCTTTTCATGATTTTGAGCATGAAGTGGAGTGATCCAGATGGAAGCGAAGGGAAAAGAGCGAAGAACAAAATCTACTGAGGAACACCCATAGGGGAAACATGTCAACATGTCTGAATGGTCAACGTGTCGAGAATGTTGACCACATGTCAGAGCGTGTCGGACATTGACACTTTAGATTTTTTGAAGTATCGGTGCTACATAGGCTGAAATTGCTTTGGAACATCTATAATCAATTCTAATCTGGACCAACACAAGCAATATCAACTAAGAGTGTTCGCGGTCTGGATTGGATCGGTTTTGAAGCAAAAATCATCTGATCTAATGCCTTTGGTTTGATCATTTAATCATCCATTCAGTTTGGATTTTTTTTATATTCGATCCAATCCAATCCAATTTTATTCTGTTTGGATTGGATCGATTTTTGATTTTTGAAAAAGCCTAAAATTTTCGTCATATAAATCACTAGCTATATCAAAATAAAGTCATTCAAAGTTACAAATAACTGGAAAATTCAAGTCTTGACACTAAAACAAGACTTAAAACTCATGAAGAGTTAAAATAGATTAATAAACAATAAAAAACTAAAATAAGATAGTTTTCTTTCAATAACATCCAAGATTCCAAGTCTACAAAATAACAAGATTCCAAGTCACCATCTTTCAAAAATAATAAATACATAATACAGTGGATCGAATTGGATTATATCAATTTTCACCAACCAAATCGAAAATCGATCCAATCCAACTAAAATATGCATTTTTTTGTTTTTCAGTTTTCGATTTTTCAATTATGTCACCATGATTTGAATCAGTTTGGATCGATTTATGAACACCCCTAATATCAATGGTGCAATCCATTTTATTGTCTAGGAAGCTTAATAAAGAAGACTTAAGGAGTTAAGAAATGTGTTCATCGTGCATATACATTTGTTGAAGAGATATAATATAAAATCATTGAAGATCCATCACTTACCAGTTTAATCTTTTGGGTAAAATGGTTGCTTATCATGATATCAGAGTCAAGATGACCATGAGGTCACAAGTTCAATCCTCATCACCCCTACTTTCTTGTGAAATTTAGTCAGCACTGTGTAGAACAAAAAAATGGGTCTTTGCAATATCCATGTTTCAAGCCGAAAGAGCTCTTGCATGAGGAAATGTGAGAGATATAATATAAAATCAGTGAAGACTCATCACTTACCAGCTTAAGCTTTTGAGTAGAAATGATTCTTTACAGCATCACAGAGTTCATAGGCATTCTCAACGACTAATGACTAAAGACAGACACATGGTTCCAGTTAGACCTAAGAAGGCTAAACCCTAAACCATTATTATATAAAGAAGGCTCAGTGCTCAGGTATAATCATCTCCTCTATTGTAACTTAAGCTCATTAATCAAATACTGATTGAGCGTCAGAGTGCCTTGTAGATATCTCTCATTATCTATTCTCTCCAAACAAAGACCTTAAGCACTGGTACAACAATTCTGTTGAAGTATCCCGCATCAAAAATTCATCTCGCTGCAGACTCATCTCAAACATCAACTGAACCAAGTTCAATCGTGTGTGATCAGATTTTAAACATATTTTATTAAAATAAATATATTATTCAAGTTCTTGAAAAACGTTTTATGGTAGTTGATCTCTGAAAGTTTGGTCTATATAAATTAGTTTTAAAAAAATTATTAGCGA
Source organism: Gastrolobium bilobum (assembly GCF_033153095.1). Lineage (NCBI taxonomy): Eukaryota > Viridiplantae > Streptophyta > Magnoliopsida > Fabales > Fabaceae > Gastrolobium > Gastrolobium bilobum. Next base: position 748,624 of record NW_026899202.1, read on the forward strand.
GGAAAATTTCGATAATATACACTAATTATTAACAAGTTAACAATTTCCGGGACTAGTTTATAAAAATAGAAGCTTTCAGATACGTACTAAAGATACACAAATAATACTTTTTTGAGTAAATTAACTTTTGCGTCATTAACAAATATCACATGCCCAATTTAATCGTTTAGAAAAAAAAAAGTCGATTCGTGATTTTTCTGAAATTTAAAATAGACCAATACTAAACTTTTTGAGGGACTAACATGTGTCTTTTTTGAATTTCATAGGGACCACGATTGCGACTCGCTGGGTCTACTTTAAATTTCAGAGCGACCACACAAGTCAATTTTTTTAAGGGATTAAATTGGGCTCGTAATTTTTGTTGAGGATCCAAAAAGTATTTTACTCTACTTTTTTGGAACTAAATTGTATATTTATTCAATTAGTTTAATGTGGCATACCGTCCAAATAAAAAAAGGGATTATTGTTTCTTATGTTGTAGAAGATAATTTTATCTCTTACACAAATATAAAAGTATGTGTAAAGGTCATATGAACTATGAAGAGAAGGGAGAGAAAGAAAATATGAGCTCCACGTATTTTTATATGTGTGTAGGAGATAAAATTATTTTTTTACAAAATGAGAAAAACTATTCCTATAAAAAAATCCACTTTGAGAATAATGTAATTCATTCTGGATATAACAAAAAAGTTTATTAAAAAGATACCTATGATTATATTTTAAAAGTGATCTGCTTTATTAAGATATAATTTTTTTTTCTAAATTAGCTATTAAAATATGGGAAAAATGTTTGTCATTTTAAATGACACAACTTTGTGTCATTTTTAATGAAACTACGTCGTTTCGGTAAGTTTTTACATTATCTCTCCTCCATTTTCTTTTTAATTTTAATTTTATAAATTTAGAGAAAATGACAAAACACATCAAAACAACGTAGTTTCATTAAAAATGACACAAAGTTGTGTCATTTAAAATGACAAACACTAAACCCATAAAATATTATTCTAAAATACAAATAGTTTATTTAAGTTATTATTTTTTTTAAATAATAGAAAATGAACCGGAACAGTGATAAAACTGTTTCTTTATGACTGAAAGGTTATCGGTTAGAATTCAGAAAACAGTCTTTTTACAATTATTTGCAAGGATAAGAATGCGTATTAGTATTGACTTCACCCCACATTCGCTAGTCGGATTTAATTAGAGAGTGGTTTGTTACAAAATAAATCAGCTAAAATCTTAACCAAAGCAGATATTAATTGTGGCGTTGTCAATCTTAGAGCGAACTCCTTGCAAATAAGTATCATGGCTTAGTTTAAAGTTATGTTCACCATTTGGTTTATATTTTAATATAATTAATTATAAGAGAATAGATATTAAAACATAAATTTTAAAATATTGATATGAAAAAAATTATTTGTATGTAAAAATAGTATTTTAAAAGGGAAATTGAATAAATTGATTTTGTTTAAATGGTATAATATATGAAGGTTACTAAACCAACCTTCATTGTTGGATATACACCCGATATAGTTTGCCATTGGTGCATCATCTCATGGGGACACAAGTGAGAAAAGAAAATGTTGCGAAGGGTAAGAGTGGAATATGAGTCATGACGATGGCAGAATCATAGAACAAAGATAGAATTAATTTTTTTCCACCGCCAATATGTGTTTTGCCAATGTATTGGATAGTCAAACAATAATGAAAAAAAAAAAAAAAATCAAGTATTTCGTTGAGTAAACAAATGCTTGACATGCTTAAAATCTAAACGAGAAAAACACTTGGCTACATGCAGGGATGGATAAGTAAAGCCATGGTTAAGGACCAAGGTAATAAAGAAAACTTCCCTTAAAATTAATTATTTTAAGAAAAATCACGTATTGAGTGAAAATTCTTCTATCTGTTCATTACTTGCATGCAGCATGCAGGCACTGAAAGTTTAATCGGTCGTAGATAGCGACTAGCGAAGCGAGTTTACGATCAACCTTTTTTTGGGTAATGGATATATTCATATCTTAGAAAACATTAATCTGAACCCTTTGAAATGGAGTTTCTAGAATGTATCTCACCGACCTGCCATCGGTGGCATAACTAGAACCACACCCATCTCAGCTACTTCCAAAATCTAACTTTTATATTACACCAGTTGAGATATTGCAGGTTGCAATCAAATGCAATTGTTTCATAAAAGTATAATTATCCGCTTATACATTTGATTTTGTTATTTTTACACCATAACATTTTACGACATTTTTTATTATAAAAAAGTACTATATATATATATATATATATATATATTTAAATTAAATTTTTATGTTAAATATTATAAAATTAACCACAAAAGTTAGAAACACAATAATAGAATTTACATATTAAGTAATAAAAATTATAAACTTATAAAAATACACAAACTTATATTCCTAAATATGTATTTTTATATTACATCTCAGCTACTTCCAAAATCCAACTTTTATATTACACCAGTTGAGATATTGCATGTTGCAATCAAATGCGATTGTTGCATATAAGTATAATTATCCGCTTATACATTTAATTTTGTTATTTTTACAACCATAACATTTTACGACTTTTTTTATTATAAAAAAGTATTATATATATTTTTTTAAAAAAGTTAAATATTATAAAATTAACCACAAAAGTTAGAAATACAATAACAGAAATTACATATTAAGTAACAAATATTGTAAACTCATAAAAATACACAAACTTATATTACTAAATATGTAATCATAAAAGGTTAGTATACAATATTTTAAAAAATGAATATCAAAATGAACTCCTAAATTCATAACTTTTATATTTGAGAAAATAAATAAATAAAGATAGTGGGTTGAAATGTATATTTTTTGAATTTTATTATTACAAAAATATAAAAATGGTATAATAAAAATATTAACAATGTTATTGTAATGTATAGATATATGAGTTCGCTTTTTCTGCAGTTACTGCAGATAAATTATCTGCAGTAAGCTAATACGACGTCGTTTTGGGGCGAAAATCATGGTATTTTTGTAATTTTAATTTATTTCAGGGTCATAATAGTCTTTATATTTATAATTTTTTAAGATTTTAATACCAAAATGACGTCGTTTTGAGAATAAATGCAGATAACTTATCTGCATTAACTGCAGAAACATTTTTCCCTATATATATATAGGGCTTATCATTTCTCAAGCTGCTTGAGACAATGTTATCTTCGGCTACAAAATCATAACCGTACAAAGATTTATTAATGGTGATAAAGGAAGAGAGAGAAAAAGGGAATCATAACCATTCAAAGGTAAATCAATTAATATAAGAAAATAAATAAACAAAACGACGTAGTTTTAGAGTGGCCGGAGATAACATTGTCTCAAGCAACTTGAGAAATATTTTTCCCATATATATATATATATATATATGCAACCCGTTTTGATGGAGAAAAATGGTTCCACATATATGTAAATGGTTTGATGTTTCTTATGTTGTAGAAGATGAAATTATCTGTTACACATCTATAAAAGTGTATAAGGTTCATCTGAAAAGAAGAATGAGAAAAAGAAAACATGAACCCACATACTTTTATGTATGTGTATGAGATAAAATAATCTCCAATAACATGAGACGTTAAACCCACTTGCAAATGACTAACCCGTTAAATTGCATTGATTGCAACCACATTTCACTAATAAGCAAAGGAATGTTAATTCATACATTTAGTGCTCATTAACGCAACATTGTTTTTTCTTTGGTAGGTAGAGAGTGATTTCTTATTATAAATTTAAGACTAAAGAAATCTGCATTTCATAAATGATCCTTTAATTAAGGAGGGGTTAAGAAAATAGCTAGCAACAAAAAATGGAGGTGCTAAGGGTGCAAACCATAGCTTCCGAGTCCAAAGATGCTGTTATCCCTGCCATGTTTGTTAGGCCAGAGACAGAGCAACCAGGAATCACAACCGTTCATGGGGTGAAACTTGGGGTTCCCATTATTGATTTCAGTAATCTAGATGAAGGAAAAGTCATGCGTGAGATTATGGAGGCAAGTAGGGATTGGGGAATGTTCCAAATTGTGAACCATGAGATACCTAGCCAAGTTATAAGCAAATTGCAAACTGTAGGTAAAGAGTTCTTTGACCTACCACAAGAAGAAAAAGAGCTATATGCTATGCCTGCAGGGTCTGATTCTATAGAAGGTTATGGCACAAAGCTTCAGAAAGAGGTGAATGACAAGAAAGGCTGGGTGGACCATTTATTTCACATTATATGGCCACCTTCTGCCATTCACTACCGTTTCTGGCCTAAGAATCCTCCTTCTTACAGGTTAGTTTGATGAATATTAATGTCATTTGTCTTCTTCTTCTTAGAAACCTTCCTATTTTGACGTGCATACAATGCATAGACTCATGATTAGAGCCCGCAAAACGGGCTCGGCTCGGCAGGTCAATTCACCCAACCCGCTAAACGGAGCGGGTTGGACTGAATTTTTCAACCCATTTCAAAAGCGGGGCGGAGCGGGACGGGACGGGTTCATTTTTTGACAGGTTGATGGCGGGCATAGGCAGGCCGAAACGGATCAGTGTAAAATAGGCTCGGGCTGGCGGGCCAACTCACCCAACCCGCCAAACGAGCGGGGCGGGCTGAGTTTTTGAGCCCACTTTCAAAAGCGAGACGAGACAGATTGACTCATTTTTTGGCGGAGTAGGGCGGGGCGGGGCGGGCCGCCCACTTTGCCACCTCTACTCATGACTATCGCCATTTTTTGGTCGAAGCATGATATATATGATATTTATTGCCATTGATTTTGTTTCTTGTCCATCATGGCTACTGTTCACCATTGTGTTATTTTTAAGGGGGTTAACACAACCTGAAGGGACTTTTTTACCGATTTGAAATAAAATGAATAAATAAAAAATGGCATTATTTGTTAGGAGATATAATAATCATTAATTTATAGCTCTAGCTATTGACATAAGCTCTCGTAGAGTTGGTTGTATGACTAGAGTCTATTACCAAGTAATATAGAGTTCAATCCTTTACGTCTCTCCATGTTTAAAAAAAAAAAAAAAAAGGGTCTCGAGGAGATGCTTTGAGAGACATAATAAAAAGCATTAAAATCATTACAGTTTGGAATGCAACAGATCATCATGGCTCAGATTTACCTCTTGTAGTATAGATCAGCGCAAAACCTCCTTGTATTTGATTTCTCTTCACGAACTGCTCTTCTCTGCGTCGCAGCACAAACAATCTCCTCGAGGCTGGCTGGTGTGGTAGCAGATCTTCTGGACTATCTCTCAAAGGGGAATGGGGAGGTAGTGTGGCACTTTCTCACTCTCAGGGAGATGACCTTACCTCAGCCTACGCAATAGAACAAATGAGGTTGATGGCTGAAAGAGAAGAATATATATGGTTTCCAAGAAATCTCAGTCCTAGTGTGCTTGGGCTTTAAGCTTCTTGAGTTTTACTTACATACTAAGCCCAATTGGACTTTAAGTGAAAGAGCATAAACCCAACAATCTCTCATTTGTTCTTGAATATAAACTTGAGCCCAAAGCCGAAGACCATGTAACTCATTATTCAATTATCTATTTATAATAAACTGAGGATTAAAAGCAATTATATAACTATAGTTAACTGAGATTTGATATTTTATGACAGAAAAACAACCTTAATCAAATCTCTCCTTGATCTTTTCAATGTGAATGTTAACTCACACTAGTATTTTACAATGATTTGGACAAAATCATTTCATAAAATATTGCAGTCTTAGTAAAGCACCCAACTTTATTTAACAGTTGTGAACCAATTCATTAATCGTGAGAACCTATGATCACATCCTCCACGAACATATCCAAATGATCATACACTCCACAATTGATCTGGACCTTAATGTTTGTAAATTGTGTGCACAAAATAATGAATAGTACCTTATTTGTAAAGTTCATAAAATGATTACATTATTTAATTATCTTACTCCAAGAGCACAATGAACACAATATCTCCCACTCGCCTAATACAAGTCTGTGATCCTTCTAAGACCCAAAGAAGTAACATGCCTCTCAAATATAAGTTCAGGCAAAGTCTTAGTAACTGGGTCTGCAAGATCCACCTCTTAGTGTGAACCTCATAGCTCAAGTACGATTTTCTTGAGTCAATATTCACTTGAAAAATTGAATCTTGAAAACTTAGCTTTTCAAGACCCCCACTAGAATATATCAGCATATAATCTCTTGACCTCTGAAGATACTTGAGTATATGCTTAACATCAATCTAGAGTTCCTCTAGGATTAGAATGATATTGTCTCACTACTCTCACTGCGTGACAGATGTCTGGTTTAATTCACAACATGGTATACATGAGACTATCTATTGCCAAAGCATAAAGTATCCTACTCATGCATTCTTCCTACTCAAGATTCTTTAGAGGTTACTCCTAGGGAAGATGAATTGCACATCTGAGAGATATTATTCCCCTCTCATAATTTCTCATGTTGAATTTTGACAAGAGTTTTGTCAATATAAGCAGCCTAAGGTGATGCCAACAACTTTATGCTTGACATTACCTCCTTGGGAAGATGAATTGCATATCTGAGAGATATTATTCCCCTCTCATAATTTCTCATGTTGAATTTTGACAAGAGTTTTGTCAATATAAGCAGCCTAAGGTGATACCAACAACTTATTCTTCCGGTCTCGTAAGAGTTTTATACCAAGAATATAATTGGTTTCCCTAGAACTTTCATATAAATTTTTTACTCAGTCAACTCTTTATGCTTGACATTACCTCCACGTTATTTCCAATAAGGAATATATCATCTACATAAAGTATCAGAAAAGCTATTGCCTCCCCTTGGATCCTTTACATACAAATACACACGATTCATTACGGTTTTCTCAAAACCAATTTTTTTTATAATATGATCAAAACTAATGTTCCATGACCTGGATGCTTGCTTAAGTCCATAAAATGGACTTTCAAAACTTGCGTACCGTGTATACCTACCCATTAGTTATAAACCCTTTTTGGTTATTGCATGTAGATATCATCTTCGAAATTTTCATTCAAAAAGGTTATTTTGATATTTATCTCCTAAAATAAAATCTCACAATTGAGACTTGTAGTAACAACTAAGAGAATCTGAAAAAACTCAAGCATGAAATTTGGCAAAGTTTTTTCTCTTAATCCACACCCTCTCTTAGGTGTGATCTTTTGCCTCCAAACTAATTTTGAAAGTTTTCACCTTCCTCTTTAACCTCTCTTTGTCTGGTAGGTCTACATACACCTAGTGGGCCTTACCCTTCTTGGTGCCTTTACTAAAAACTGAATCACCAAACATAGTTGAAATACAAGTATTCCTCATTATGGTTCATAGCTTTGAGCAACACTTGATCAACAATATCTTCTAGTGTATTATTGTAACTAGTGATATCAATGTCACTCAATAAGAGAAAACTTACGGGTTAACAAGATTCTCTCCCACTACGAATATGTCATACTAGACCTTGTGCATTTACAGGTAGATCCAAGTTTAGGACAGATGGCGGACCTTCAATTTCTTAATGATTCACATATTTCGTGTTAACAAATCCTTGATATTTCTCTTCTATGTGTAGTACTAATATTTCTACTATTTCCTCTTGTATATTATTATATTAAATTTTCAAATATGGTTCCCGTGTTTGTTCACCTAGAGGAATTTTTTCTTCTCTTTGAACAATCAAGGGAACAGAAGATAGAGCTTCTAGATATCCTAGAAATTCTTGATCTAAGTCTCATCAAGAATAACATTACTTATGGGCTTATGATTTTCCAAGACCTCCTCTAAGAAAGTCACGTGAATGCCCACTAAGACCATCTTATCATTTGGACTAAATAAGATCCAATCCCAGGTTCTCTCAGGGTAGCCAAAAGATGTGCACACTTCCGTACAATATTCTATCTTCTTTGACCACTATTGTAAGACGTGTGCCGGAGCACTGTTAAGTGTAAATTGTATAATGTCTTTAGGGTCAAAAATATTGTTGAATATGGTTAAAGACATAGTATATATTATCTAATGCAAAAGAATTCAGAGTTTTCGTTCTTGGTAAGTGTTGTGTATTTAGCAAGTGTACTAGTCACACAAGTAATAAAATGAAGAGTAAAGATCGTTCCCACGAGGATTTGGATTCAAACACCGACTAACCATATATACTTCAGTTGAATCAAACAAAAGATTATTAGTTGCATTGATTTCTTGTCACCAGAAATTAAATTAAATGAAAGTAAAACTTGATAAACAAATAAAATGTGAATTATACGTTAAACAAGTAGTCAGTCATCAATTTCCCTCAAGCATGAACTTATGTATGAATCAATTCCTACAATGAATTATCTACTATGAGATGTTAATCAACTTTTTTCTTATCATCAAGATGTAATCCCTTACTACCTTGATTGATACATTAATCAGAAACTCCAATCCCTTGGTGATTCCCTTCTTAATACATGCATTAAATACTAAGATCTTAAGATCACATCAGAATCCTAGCATCAATCCCTTGACTACTAGAACACTAATGATGAAGTTGTCAATTACAGAAACAATGTAAACACCCATGTTCTACACTATTCCCTTGATAGAAAGAATCAATAAAGACAACTTCATATCATCACATAATAGATAAACAGAATATTCAATTAACCATTCATAAATTCACACTTGAGTTCCATTGAATCAGACTACAAAGGACTCTACTCAGACATAATGAAAATATAAACAAGAGAAGAAGAAATATCAAACTCCATTGTCATGATGGTTGAGTCTTCAATCTTCAATTACAATTACATAAAGATGTACTAACTATTACAAAAAACTAATCCTAAAGAATTTGGAAAGTCAGAGAAAGTGAAGAGTCAAATCAGAGGATCTGAATAGGATATTGAAAAAATGAAGCCACTTGCCCTTTTATAGAGTCACCAAATACAACTGAATAACAGCCAAAAACTGACTTGGGCGCTAAAATGTTCTCTGTTGGATGTTTTAGCGCTCAACTTTGACGGATGCTCAACTGCTTTTAACTGTCTTTAGCGCTAAAACATTCTCCTTGAACGTTTTAGCGCTCAAGACTAGAACATTTTTGCACATCAGAATGCTAAAACCTTTGCATTGGACGTTTTGGCGCTCGACACCAGCAACTTTTGGCTTCTTTATGCAGCAGCGCGCTAAAACGTTCTCCGTGGACATTTTAGCACGCAACACTTGGCAATTTCCACTCTTCAGAATCTTCTTCCTTCTCTCATTTGCTTCTTTGAGCTTCATTTCCCTACAAAACAATGTAGATTTCAACAAAGCTTTTAGAACTTGTACTTTAGGGCTTTCTAGGATATTAACCTCTTTTCCATCCATTTAATCACACAAACTGATACTAATTCATGCTTAAAAACCTGATGAACTAGGAGTTTATCACAATTCCCAGATTTGGACATTGTTGTCCTCAGTAATGAACTTACAACAGAGAAGGATTTAAGATTCTTTACAGATGAAACTCATGAAGATGGACTTCAATTAACAACAGATCACATTTCATGATACAAGCTTATAACCATGCAATCTCTTATCTCCTATGATTTGCCCAACATCATATGTGACTTTTCAACAGATCAGTAAAGATGATATATATAGAGATTTCCAAACAACAACACCCCATCACTAGGAACTTCTCAAAAATTGTGAGAATTTAACTCTCTTGCACACTAGTGTTTAAGGATGCACTTATCACTCACTCTTCACTGCACTCAAACTGCCATAGGCTTGCCCATCTTCTCACTTTCCACAGTAACAATGATCTATAAGGCAGATCGAAAAGGTCTTGGTGTGATTAGTAATAAGGCTTGGTATGTGGCTTGACTAGAGGTAAGGATTTATGCTAAAGGGGAAGTTCAGATCAAATGAATCAGATTTAGATAAGATAAGAGATCACAGTATTTATCAAATTCTTCCTAATTCCCGCAACTTTCTTCATTTTCATTCCTTGTGCTTTTCTTTTTAACCTTTCTTCCTCCTTTTCTTCCTGACACTCTGTGTCTTTAACATTTTTTTCTTTGTCTTCTTTCTTTTCTTTTCAGACACTTTGTGTCTTTAATACTTCCCTCTGTCTCTTCTACACACTTTGTGTCTCATACCTTTTCCTTTCTTTTCCTTTCTTCTTTCCTATATTTCCAACACTTGTGCATTCACTTATTGCAGAAAACACTTTCCTCCCCACAGAACACTCCATCCATTATCACTTATCTGAAACTTTTAATCTGAAGGATTGGAATAAATGTGGTTCTTGGTTTTATAGACAACAGGTTAGGCTCAAGAGTTTCATGCAATGTACACATTAAGGGTTGGCCATTTGACTTTTTGGTTCAAAAAGGAAATGCCTCAATCATTTCTACCCTACACATCATCAACCATTTCAAAAAATAAACAAGGCAAGTTCTAGAGTTACTCATGCAGTGAAGTGCTCTCTGAATAAATTTTTTTGTATAGACTCAATTTTCTCACAGTTCAGAGTGCATGCTTGACTTTCTCTTTATGCATCAAAACTAATGTTTCTACTCTTACACATTGAATGAGTCATGCAATCATTTCATTTACTCAACATGCAAGGCATAAGATTGTATCCTTAATTTGATCAATCATCTAAATTTCTGATCAGTCAAATCCTTATGGAATTCCATATTAAAACTGAAATCCAAATTCTGAATCACAACTAACATCTAAATTACACTAAAATCTAATTCACAGAAAATTTAGAAAAGAAAAGAGATTGATATGTTTCTCTGTTTTGGGTCATCAATTTGTGTGACATCTCCATGAAGTTCGCATGCCATTCAATCACACCCCAATTCCCAGATTTAAACGTTGTTGTCCCCAGGAACTATTTTAAATCTAAAACAACAATTGATCACTGAAACACATTCACATATAACTCAATAACATCAGTACTATCACAATGTGCATCAGTCAAAACAGTAAATATCTCAATGTACTAAACCAAATTACATAAGAAAACTAATAACAAAATGGAACCAATGTAAACCAAAATAAAACAATAAAAACAGAAATATAATAAAATCAAGAGTCTATGTGAGACTTCGAATCCTCCTCATCAGAGGCAAGAAGATCTAATCCCGGGTCATCAGCAGGTAGTGGAGTGTACTCATCATCAGCAACCTGGTCCTCATCCATAGCGGAAGCATCTCCAACAGTCTGATCAGCAGCAGTCTGGGCCTCAGTAGTGGCATCAACAGTCTCTCCCTCAGTAGGCTGAGCAGCAGCAGCCAAAGTACCAGCACCCATGGCAGCCACCGCAGCCTCATACTCCTCAGCACGTTCCTCAAAAAATGCTGTGGTAGCTTCCTCGAAGGCATCCTCCTCATCCGAATGAGGATACTCTGCAGGCTGATATGCCACCGGCTCTATACCCTGAGCCTCACACAGGGCTGTCAACATCCGGAACATCTGGGTCTGAAATGTCTGCTTGCCCGTCTGCATGAACTTGAGACGGCACGTAAGAACCCCAGACGAACCTCAGTGTTAACCAGCCACTGTTCCCCAGATCGCTGCTGCCTTTCTTTTGCAGATTCTGCTTTACTCATATTCTTCCTGCCTGGTGTCAGAGTTGTGGCTTCTCCTCCTCCTATCTGAAGCTGGTTCCTGATGAGCTTTGCATCAATGGCAGGGTGCAACTTGACCTACACCCCATTATCAGTAACATCAACACCAGCTCTCAGACACAGATGCTGGATCAAGGAACTATGACCCAAAGCAGCAGAACTGCTATCAGAATGAGCCATGTCATAGATGTTGTCCTGAAGAATGATGGGAAACTCCACTTTCTTCCCGGTCATGATCGTGTAGATCAGCACATCCCTCATCAGAATTACCTCCGCCTGGTTGGAGGAAGGCATAACATTAGAGACCACAAAATGGAACCAGACCCTGGCCTTTCCATTCAGTTACCTCAACCAAAGCAACTTAGGATTCACCTCATCCCTTGTCATCTTCCATTTTTCATTTGGCTTTGCAATGGTGTGCAACACAGGCTCAGCTGCTCCCAACTTGGTCCAACTCTCAAAATCTGGGCTGCTTCGCCTTGGAGGAATGTCTACCTTTTGCCAATTCCTCTTGAACTCACAACTTTAGTTCTGGACGTAGTCACAGTGTCGGATTTTCAGAAGCTTCTGAATAATGTGGGCATCATATTTCACTTTCTTCCCTCTCACCCAACTAACAAAATGCCTCTGGCCACCTTCATCTTCATTGTAGGCATTAGCATAGAATTCCCTGCATATGGCCTGGCTGCTGTCGTCCAGAATGTCACCAAAAGTCTCCCAATCCCTCTTCCTCAGCTGGGCCTGAAATTCTGGATACTCATCTTTGTCCAGGACAAATTTCCTTTCCCGGACAAAGGGTCTAGAAGAGGTCTTGATGTTGAACCTGACCTCATGAGCAGCACTCTTCCACAGTCGGGTATCAAAAGCAGGTGGAGGTGGTGTAGGCTCTGATGCCTGAGACACCCTGAACCTCTCCTTGCCAGTTTTCTTTGGTGGTGGGGTAGACATGATCCTGAAATATCAAAGAATAAGTCAGTATATCTTTCAAAACATTCGAGAGCTCATGGATCCAATTCCCAGATTTAATTTTGAAGAAGTGGTTCAATTAGATCCAAAATCAAGCAAGTAAACACCCCTCACAATGTCAAACTAGCAGACTAAATAATGCATGCAACAGGGCCTAGGCGCTAAAACATTCACACTGAACGTTTTAGCGTCCTGGCCTTATGCGTGTTAGAAAATGGTCGAGCGCTAAAACGTGGAGTGACCAGCGTTTTAGCGCCCTGGCTTTTCTGGGTCAGCCATTTTGTCGAACACCTTGTGTGTGTGTGTGTGCACATGCATTGTGTGCAAAACGAATTGGAAGCCCTCTCTACCCCCAAAAATGGAAAATCAGCAGCATCCCACATATATGAACATACATATAACAATTAAAAACATTGAAGCACATTGATAGTTCATGGGAGGAAAGCGTTGGAAACCCTAGATGATATGACAAAAATACAAAAATAATACAAAAAAAAAATTGAAAAGAGAAGAGATTATGATTACATACCTTGATGTTGAGAGGAACAAGTGAGTGTAGAAGAGAAAAGGAGAGATTCGACAATATCAAGAGGGGAGAATGAATGAAGTATGGAGAGAGGGAATATGTGAAAGTGATGGAGAAGTGAGGGAAAAACCGTGTATTTCAAAATAAGTGACGAGGCGCTAAAACGTTGAAACCAAACGTTTTAGCGCCCAAGACCAGAAAAATGTGCACACGTCTATGTGCAGCACCACGCTAAAATGGTAACTAAGAATGTTTTAGCGCTCTGGGCCAGAGTGCTTGCATTCTGATGCATCGGGGAACGCTGAAACGGTCAGTCAGAACGTTTTAGCGCTCTGGGCCAGAGTTTTGCATTGTGATACAACTCTAGACCGCTAAAACGTCCAGAATAGAAGTTTTAGCGCCCAGCACTTGTCAATTTTGTTCAAAAATTTTCTACAAACTTTTCCTCTTCTCTATTTTTTTTATATATGTTATTAACACTAATTATTACATACATGGTATAGTGGGTTGCCTCCCACTCAGTGCTTGTTTAACGTCATGAGCCCGACGGTTCTTATCTAGTTTACCTCCAACAGAGCAACTGTAATAAGCTGCTTGTCCACTGCACTTCCAATGTATAATTTCAGTCTCTGACCGTTGACAGTAAAACTTCGGTTAGAATCCCAAGAACAAATTTCTACCGCTCCATAAGACTTCATGTCCTTAACTACAAATGGTCCAGACCATCTGGACTTCAACTTTCCTGGAAACAATTTCAACCTGGAGTTGAATAACAGAACTTGATCGCCCACCATGAAATCCCTGGGTGTGATCTTCCTGTCATGCCATAGCTTGGTCTTTTCCTTGTATAAGCTTTCATATGCAGAAAGACGAAATTCATCCAGTTCATCCAATTGCAGTAACTTTTCTCACCTGCTGCTTTTGAGTCAAAGTTTAAAAACTTAAAAGCCCACAATGATCTATGCTCCAATCCCATAGGCAAATGACATGCTTTCCCAAACAACAACTGAAATGGAGACATTCCAATAGGAGTTTTGAATGCTGTCCGATACGCCCACAAAGTGTCATCAAGTTTCTTGAACCATTGAGTCCTAACACTTCCAACAGTCTTTTCCAGTATTCGTTTAAGTTCCCTGTTAGAAATCTCAAAATGTTGCAAGGACAGCCTCTACCAACCTGTTGTCAAAATGTGTTCCCCCATCACTGATTATGGATCTTGGGACTCCAAATCTCACAAAGATGTTCTTTTTCAGAAATGCAATCACGACCCGAGAATCATTGGTTTGTGTGGCTATTGCTTCAACCCATTTCGACACATAATCAACTGCCACCAGGATATACTTGTTTGCGTAGGAAGAGGGAAAATGTCCCATGAAATCCATACCCCAAACCTCAAAGATCTCCACCTCCAGTATATTATTCAAAGGCATTTCATG